>NW_005873831.1:0-1688 GCF_000147115.1 Myotis lucifugus | reverse complement strand
AAAAATATTCAAAAATATCCTGCAAGACTGATGATATCTACTCACCCATACCTTATCATTTAGCCATACCATAAAAAAAAACAACCACAAAATATACCTTGTAAAGGTTAAAGTTAATTCCATTTTTCCACTCTTTATTTCCTCATACCAGTAATTTTCCATAGAAACTACAAACATATACTAGTAAGCTCAACCTCTGGAGACAGGTGGGGGTCTCTCTTCCTTCTAAGGAGAGTCCACCACCCTGCCTGTGGAGTAGCTCTTCTTGCTTGTCCTCTCTGCACAATAAAATTGCTTCCACTCTAACCTCTTGTCTGGCTCGTATCCTGAATTATTTCTTGTGCGAAGCTAAGAACCCTCTTGGCTGGGGTACCCTTTAGGAACTTGCCCCTCCGTCATCTCCACCAGCCCTTCCAGGCCACCTCCCGCTGAGAGCCTTTCCAAGCTACTCAGATAGAGCCTGTGCCCTCTGACCTTGCTCTGCACCCCCCACCCCAGCTAACCCCACGAACCTCCCTCTGCCCAGCCCTGAGCTGGGAGATCAATGTCTGGCTCTGGGACCATCTCTGAGATCCTCCCGGATCTCCTAGGTCCAGCACCAGGCTGGGTGGGGGACAAAAGTCTCAATCTAGAACGAATGAGAAAGATGGTGCCTGAGGATGGTCATCTGAGAGTCACCTGGGGAAAAGCCAGGGCCAAGAGAGGGTCCAAGGTGTTGTGGGGGAAAGAAGAGAAACAGCAAGATCCCACCTGACAGCCAGAGCTCTGCTCAAGAGCATGGTACATGGAAACATCAGAGGCTTTGAATGATGCCTCATGTTCCTCCACCCTTTACACCCACCTTTATTCAGGCACTACCCTTCCCAATGGGTGGCCTGGCCTGCTTCCTCCCAGCCACACTCTGAGCATCGCCACAAAGAGACCACCTTCTTACCTGATCAAAATCCTGCAGTGGTGTCCCAACCCTCTGAAAACAAAACCCAGTGTCTTTACCAGCTCTTTTCCTACCTAGCCCTCCTCACCTGTGCCTTCCTGCCTCTTTCTCATTCTTCCCAGCTATCCAAGGGACATCCTCCATAGTCACTCTGGTAAGCAGCCCCCGTCTCCTTTCGCATCTCTTTTATTATTTGAATATTCTCTCTATCAAGAGCGACATGGTTCATTTATTTATTTGCTTGTACGGTCTCGCCTCCTCCCCAATGAAACTTAATCTCCATGAAAGCTGGGCCCAATCCGTTTTATTCTTCACCTTTTTCTCACTGTCTAGGACGGAGCCGGGTACGCAGCAGGCACTGCGTACACAGGCCTGAGCCCGCGGAGGCCAGGGGAGGGGGCAGTTTTGTCCCCCGGCGGCTTCTGTAAGAGTCATTCCCCAAACCCAAGTGCTCAAGGACTGTCCACCGTCACCAGCCCGAGCCTGCGGCGCCCACTCCCCGCCCCGCGCGCGAGGGGTCCCGGCGGCTGCAGTTTCTCACCCTGTCTTCGCGGCCACGTGGGAAAGGTGGGGCTCGCGTCTGTCACCGGCGGCACCGCCTCTGGCCCCTTCTGGCCGCCGTCGGCGCGCAGGCTCACTGGCGCCGCCTCGCCTCGGCCTTCCCCACTAAGCGACCCGCACCCAGATGGGCCCAGGTGACTGCGAGCGCAAGTAAAGCCAAACAGGCAAACAGGTGTGCGGCGGCGGTGTCTCT
>NW_005873830.1:0-19703 GCF_000147115.1 Myotis lucifugus | reverse complement strand
ATTGCCCAGTGGCCTTCATCTCTGCATTTGAAGCATTCTCTGGTTGCGTTCCTTTTGTTGCACCCCACTGGGCACAGCCCCCTTAGGGCCATGCGTGGCTGCCATTGACCTCAGGGCCAAAACCAAGGCGTGTCTGCAGATCTACCTTCTGTGGAAGGCAGGCCTGCCATTCTGACTGTGCCTGCTCCTCACGGGCATTAAGAACCTTCAAGGCCATTTTTCTCGGACCGGGGTATGAGGGAAGAGGCTGTTTTGGAGGTAACGTTCTCAGGATTTGGGCTTTCAGGGATAGGGGAGAAGGAAGCTGCTGGTTAAGAGGGTCTGAAGAGGGCCCAGCTGCAACCTCTCGCCAAGGGAACTGGCCGGCCACCTGTAAATTAAAGTGTTGGCAGTCATGAGGGAGGAGATTCTGTGGAGCGCACAGAGGAAGGCGGGCAATTAGAATTTATAGAGGGTACTGCATGGGGTACAGGTTACTAGGCAGGCCTGTAAGGGGAGGGGAGAGAGCGGGAGAGGTGGCCTGGGTGGGCGTGGGAGAGTTACCGGAATTCTTTGTTGAACGCAGTGGGGTTGGCAGAGAAAGACACCAGCTGCTTCTCAATTGTAGTTAAAAGTCACAACCTCCCGGGGGCAGGGAAAAGGGGAGGAGAGACAGAAGTAATGTGGAGCCTACAGACCCGTGTGTGTGTGTGTGTGTGTGTGTGTGTGTGTGTGTGTGTATGTGTGCGCGCGGACTGACCAAGCCTGAGGACGAGGGTGCAGTGCACACAGCCGCAGCATGCAGGGGCGTGGGGTTGTTGTCCAGGCCTTTTGAGTTTTTGGCTTCCGTGGGGCGGGTGGAAGAAGGGAGGCGGGGTCAGGAGGCTGCGGAGAAGGCAAGGCTGGAGGAGGGTCTGGCAAGGAGGAGGGGAGAGTGTGGATAGACAGGGGCACAGAGGCTGGTGGGAGAACAGGCGGCTTTAGCCAGGGGATGTTCCGGGTGGTCTCCGGTGGAGGAGGGGGGTGGGAGGATGCGGAGACGATGGCAGTGCCATTGCCACATGAACCCACCCCCACACCCACCACAGACACCGCGGGCTCGGAGGCACGCAAGGCCGTGCGGCAGTGCAGGGACAGCCCAGAGGGAGGAGGAAGGACCAGGCAAGGAGAGACTGCAGAAGGAACTGTGTGGGGAAGGGATGGGGACACAGACTGGGTGGAGAGAGAGAGACTTGGGCACATTTCCCAGTTCGCTGGCAGAAATTCCTGAGATCGGTGCGGATGGTAAAGTCAAGGTCCCGTTTTCAGACTGAGGCCATGCTACATTACAGAAATAGGACGCAGTTCTGGGGCAGGCATAGTGTTTAGCCAGATCGGTGAGCCGGCACCCTAGAGGTGTGCTCAGGTCAGGTTTGGAATTTGGATTCACCCAGTGCTTGATCCCGTGGCCTGTAGAGGGGCCAAAGGCTGGCGTCCCAGCAGTTTAACCCACGCTACGGAAGGACGATTGGGCCAGGGAATGTAGGGACGTCTCCACTATTTCCCAGGTCCAGAGGAGCCTTCCTGGAAGGGTCCGGAAATAGGCAATCTCTGACTCGGCCACGTTTTATGGACAGAGATGCCGGCGGGAAGGTGGCCACCTGGGACCGGCACAGGGGTGGAACGGGACTCACTGCTGATGTTGCCAAACTGGGAAAAGTTGCTGAGCTGAAGAGATGAGGTCCTGATTGGTCCAGAGCCACAAGGAGGAAGAGGCAGGCACCCCAAGCTGCAGAGGGACGGCCAAATGAGGTGCTCACGCCACCCAGGTTCAAGGCACCAAATGTTAGGTTAGGTGGCGCAGGAGGCAGCATAAGAAATAAAGAGTCGAGTGAATCAGAAAAGAAAAGAAAAGGAAAGGGTTATTTCTGCATCCCCGGGAGACCCACGTACTCCAAAGACAGGGCACGTGGATTCACGCCAACAGGGAGGGGGGCGCTTTTTTTATACTGCGGTTGGGTGAGGGGCGGGGACATGAGCTGAGGTATCTAGCTGAGGAAGTTTCAGCTGCAGGGGGTCAGCAAGGTATTCAGGAAGGAGTCAGTATCTGTGTGGGGGCCGTCAGGGAGAAGCCAGTATCTGTCTGGCACGCTGACCTGTGAGAAATTCCCGGGAAGCCCATTGTCTCATCACATGTCTTCATGTATCTGATCCTGGGCTCTCTCTGACCTAACACTTCCATTTACAATTTTTTTCTTAATGTCGACTTTTTTATTTTTCAGGTAAGTTCAGTGTAGGTGCATCTTAGTTAAATAATTTTACATAAAAAGTTATCTTAAAGACCATAGACATGGATTGACAAGAGAGGGGAAGAGCAATGTCAATAGTGTCGAAAACGATCTATTGAGGACTTGGAATGCCATTGCAGAAAATTTTTTCTGTTTAAAATCTGCAACAGCGTTACTCTCCATGTTTTCATCCACATGCACTTGTGAGTCTTTCGTCTCAGTGATGAATTTTGTTAAGTCTCATAATAGGAGTAGCCTGATGGATGAAAGTAGTAGCTTGTGCATATTTCTGAAGGTCACGAAATATAAACCTGATGTAAAATCTCTGTCATCAATGATGCAGCAGCAAAAGTCCCACTGAAAATATCAAACGAAATCATAAAGTTTTCTGTCGGACAATCAGTGTACATGTAAACATTAAAAAATAAATGTATTTTTCATCATCATATACTGTGTTTTTGTCACTCAAATGAATTTTATGATTTCTTCAAGGTTCTTCACATACGTACACCTTAAGAGATATCAAGTAGGTGTAACATGTTCTCATAAAATTAGGGCTGGCACGCAGAATTTTGAGTCAGAGATTTTGCTGGTTTTGGCACCCACTCACAAAAAGGAGCCCACCCTTGGTATAGGTTATTCTGGTGCTCTGTCCCCCTAGCTCACCAGTTATTTATAGTACATTTGACCTCCTATCCATAGAGGATCATTCACTTTCTCCCCTCTCAACAGGCCTTGGGGTTCTCAGAATATTTGGGTCCCTGAGCCTATTTCCACCCCCTCCCCCCATTCCCCACACACAAGCCTTTAAGATCATGCATAAATGTGTGCCCTGTCCTGGAATAGCAGGTTCTTCACTCTTAAAGGCTAGTGTAAAATTCACAGTAGGTTTTTGGTATTTTTTTTAAATTAAAAAAACTCCCAGCCCGGCCAGTGCTGCTCAGTTGATTCAATGTCGTCTCACCTACCAGGAGGTCCATGTTGAATTACTGGTCAGGGCACATGTCAGGGTATTAGGGGAGCATGTTTCTTTCCCTTCCTCTTTCTGAAATCAATAAAAATAATAAAGAATCAAAAGTCTTTTGAAAAACAAACCACGACAAAAAACCCTTCCTAACTGTTGGACAGCTATCAAGGAGTTGCTGGAGATAAAGAAGAATGTGTGAGCAGTAACTGACCAATTCTTTCCTCCTCAGGACTTTATTTCAGGAAACATACTGGTGGGGCCACTGCTCCATTCACTTGTCCTGCCTCAGCCTTTGTGGACCCCACTGCGGGTCATGTGTGTGCTCCTCCGCTCCCTCCAGCTCAGCCCAGCACCAAACCTACCTACTTTCCTCTGTGTCCAACACTGATCCTTTGACGCATTATTCCAAGTGAATGTACTGGTTCCTCTACTCCTGCAAAGAGAGGAGAGTCATTACTAAATCACATTGTAAGTGAGACTTAAATGCCTGAGTGAGTAAAAGAAATTCTGAGTGAACAAGATTGACCTCAATGACCACAGATAACTGCTGGTGGCTTAGCAATATGAGATGCAGAATGGTGCCAACCACACACAGGACAATAGCACAGCGTCCCCTAGTGGAGCAGTGGGACTGGGAAACAGGCCAGTATGATTTGTGGCAGGAGAAACAAGGGAAACGCAGAATTCATATTCATGTGTTTGTTTTCTAGGAGGGCTTTTTCTGGAGAAAGCAGCCGCCTTGGCTAAGGGATACATTTAGACCTCTCAATGCCACATACAAGCAAAACATGGCACAGACACTACATGACAAGGATTGTCTAATGAGGATGAGATTTGCTATAAGAATAAAGGGTAAATAGAGACTATTTGGAATTCTTATCTGAAATGGTTAGGTGGGGTTCTAGGCAGAGTGCAAGGGCCTCCAGTTCCTATGTGGTTAATTAGTTTGAGGATGCTGTTCTCTTGGTGCCTGCCCAAGTGACTTCCCAACGTTCCTTACTGAGAATGAAAGCAAGTGTTTTTCTCTGTGTTGACCAGTGAGCCAGCAAAAGATAGTGTGTTTAAGGCACAGCCTGGGAATGGGGATCAGTGAGTGTGGGGAATCCAGGAGGTGAGGAGAAACAAATGGGACCGTCCTGGAGACTCATTTCCTGTCCCCTTTCAGTAGCTCATCAGATCGCTAGCTCAGCAGGTACCAGCAAGTTATGGAAAAATAGTCCCCTTTTCCAATGAGATAATTTCTTTCATCCAATAGCTTTCATGGCAGTGGTATAGATCTTCCTGCCTCACCTTCCCTATAAGCGTGATGCATTCCATGCAGGCTCCCTCTTCACAGGACCTGTAGCCATGGGACACATGGTCCGACTAAGTCTGGCCTAATCCCCTTCTATGGAAGCTTGGGGATTGGGTAAATTCTGTTACATTCTTTTAAATTTTTTAAAATATTTTCTTTAAATGTGAGAGAGAACGGAAAGAAGGAGAGAGGAACATCAATATGAGACCAAAACATCCCTTGCATGCCCCCTCGCGGGGATGGAGCCTGCAACCCAGGCGTGTGCCCTGACCATGAATCCTACTGACAACCTTGGGGTGTACGGGAGAACATACAAGCCACAGAGCTGCTCTGGCCAGGGCTCTGTTATTCTGATTGGAAGTGTCCCCCCAAAACAACCAAACACTATATTGACACATGTGTCCTCTTTACATGCTGGGTTCAAGGAATTTTATGCCCACAATAATCTATAGGTTGTTAGCGAGGCTGATATACAGAGGAAGACTTGGAGCCTGGAGGCAAGTCCGCAACCATTACAAGGGCATCATTTGTTAATATATGAACAAGCTCAAAGGGTCTCAAGTCTGTTTCACAGTGTATTGGGCGTTAATTTCTCCACATATGAACCTGTCTATATCTTAATATGGATTTGCGTGTATATACATAAACTCGGAAAGACACACAAAGACTGGTGATGTCAGGTGTTTTGGGTGAAGAAATTGGTTGGCTGTTGGACAGAAGTGGAAGAGTGACTTCTGTACTCCTTGCATTTTTCTTATTTAAAAATTGTGGTAAAATGCCCATACCATAAAATTGACCATCTTAACCCTTTTAAAAACTATATTTTTATTGATTTCAGTGAGGAAGAGATAGAAACATCAATGAAGTGAGAATCAGTGATTGGCTGCCTCCTGCACACCCCCTAGTGGGGATTGAGCCCACAACCCAGGCATGTGTCCTGACTGAACATTGAACTGCAACCTTCTGATTCATAGGTTGACTTTCAACTACTGAGCCACACTGACCCAGCCCATCTTAACAATCTTTTAGTGTACACGTCTGTGGCATTAGTTACATTCACAGTGTTGTGCAATGATCACCACCATCCATCCCCAGCACATTTTCATCTTACAAAACTGAAACTCTACCCATGCTTGCTCTCCAGCCCCTGGCAACCACCACTCTCCTTTCTAGTCCTGTGAATTCGACCACTCTGACACCTTATACAAATGGGATCATACGGTATTTGCCTTTTTGTCGTTGACTTTCTTCACATAGCATAGTGTCCTCCAAGTTCATATTGTAACAAGTGGGAGCACTGAATAATATTCCAGTGTACAGACCATATTTTGTTTATTCTGTCCTCCCTTGTTACCTTTGCTTCTGCCTTTTTGCTATTGTGAAGAATGTTGCTATGAATATACTTTTTTTTTTAATTTGAGAGAGAGGGGAAAGGAGAAGGAGAGAGAGAGAAACATAGATGTGAGAGGAGATCATGGATCGCATGGCCACTACCGGGGATCAAGCTTGCAACCCAGGTATGTCCCCTGACCAGAAATCAAACCAACCGCCTTCTGGTGCATGGGAGGACACCCAAGTCACAGAGCTACACCAGCCTGGGCTCCGTTCTTATTCTGATGGTTATTTCCCCCCAAAAAACAACAAAACAGTATATTGACACATTTGTCTTCTTTACATGCTGGGTTCAAGGAATTTTGTGCCCACAAACATCTATAGGTAGTTAGTGGGGCTAATATTATACAGAGGAAGACTTGGAGCCTGGATTCAAGTCCCCAACCATTACAAGGCATCATTATTTAATATTTGAGCTCAGAGAGTCTGAAGTCTGTCTCACTGAACCCCTGTATCACAGTGTATTAGGCCTCAGTTCCTCCTCATATGCACCTGTCTACATGTATGTATGGATTTGCTTGTATAGGCATAGATTCTGGAAAGATACACAAAGACTGGTGATGTTAGGTGTTTTGGGTGAAGGAATTGGATGGATGTTAAGACAGAAGTGGAAGGGTGACTTCTGTACTTTTTATGTTTTTGCTAGAGGCCCAATGCATGAAAATTGTGGTAAAATGCACATACCCTAAAATTTACCATCTTAACCTTTTAAAAATATATTTTTATTGATTTCAGAGAGGAGTGGAGAGGAAGAGAGAGAGAGAGAGAGAGAGAGAGAGAGAGAGAGAGGAAACATCAATGAGAAAGAATCCTGATGGGCTGCCTCCTGCACACCTCCTACTGGGGATTGAACCTAGGTATGTGCCCTGACTGTAACAAAAGGTATTTGCTACAAAGCTGGAGCACATTCTGGGGAAATAGCCTAGAAACTTCAGAAACAAAAGTATCTAACATAGATTCTTTAGTTGCTTGTGTTGCTATGTTGCAAAATCTTTCATTTCTGCAAATTTAGCAGGGTATGGAATGGAAATATATAAAACTGTATGGGGTTTTTCTAGGCTAATATGCAAACTGTCTCCTCCGGAGTTCGACTGGGAGACCATAAGTTCCATGGCTCAGTATGATGTGCCCTACAACCAGGGAGCAGCATGGAAGGAAGGAAGGAAGGTCCCGCCTGGCAGCCAGGGAAGGGAGGCCCTCCCCACCCACCCCGCCCCCCTGCAACTCTCCCCCCCCTTCTTCCTTCGTTGCTACTTCCTAACTGTAATTTTGCTAAGGTTATGAATCATCATGTAAATATCTGATATGCAGGATGTATTTTCATTGCATAGTGATTAATCACAAAACAAGATGTAATTACATATGTTTTTTCCGATGGTCTTAGGTGACCCCTGTGAAAGGGTCCTTCAACCCCCAGTTTGAGAACCGCTGCTTTAGTGCATCAGTGAGGCTCATTCAGTTCTAGGCTCCTGGGAGGTGCAGCTCAGGTGACCACGCTGCTCCAGGCCTGTGGTACCTGTTGCTTGTCAACCATTGGTTCCAGCAGTCACCTGGCAAAATGGAGGATAGGACTTAGGGCTTCAAGGCGGTCCAGAGTGAGGCCGCAGCAATTCCCTAGGGCCTCATTACTGCACGCACCAGGCGTCCAGCTTCAACTTGAATGGACACTTGGACAGGCCAGCCAGGCAGCCCTGGCCCCGTCCCCGGCCACGTGAGGACCCATCTAGGGTTCTGCTCTCCTGGTGGCACTTCCGCTCCCCTGGCGGCGTTTCCCCAGCAGGACCAGGTGGCTGAGGTGGGGACCTAGATGATGCGGGGCGGGGGGGTGGGGGGGGGCGGGGCGGCCGGGGCAGCAGTCACCCCAGGTAGCAGCCGCCAGCTACTCCCCTACCTCCCCCGACCCGACCCCCAGCGCCGGGGGCCATAAGGGGCTCCGTGGCTCAGACCCAATGCTGTGTGGTGTACGTTGACCACGAAGGAGAAAAGGACGACGAGGCCGTGAAGCAGAGGAGGCCCTGGATTCCGAGGACGCTGAGGAAGAGGAGGGGAGGGCGAGGAAGAGGACGACGCAGCCAGTGGCTGCAGGGAAAGCGGCTTCAGGAGGCACAGCGCCTACAGGTACCCACCCAGCCCATGGCTGCGGGCTCCTGCCCACCTCCTCTGCCCTCACCCGAGCTCTCCCAAACCGGAACCCCAACCTCCACTCCCCCGACTGAGGGGAAATGCCAGGGCACATCGAGTGACACTCACACACAACAGAAACACACACAGCACAACAGAACAGCACACCTACATCTACTCTCTCTTACTGGCTTCCTTTACTCAGATGATTATTTTAAGACTAGAGGCCTCATGCACGAAATTCGTGCACTGGAGTGGGGTCTCTCAGTCCAGCTCTCGGGGGAAGCCCAACTGATGGCTCCCTGTAGGAAGCGGGCCTAAGCCAGCACTCAGACATCCTTAGCACTGCCGTGGATGCAGGAGAGGCTGCAGCCACCACCATTGCACTCACCAGCCATGAGCCCAGCTTCTGGCTGAGAGGCGCTCCCCCTGTGCCAGCGCACTGACCACCAGGGGCCAGTTCCTGTGTTTAGCGTCTACCCTCTGGTGGTCAGTGTGCATCGTAGTGACCAGTCATTTCGTCATTCAGTTGTTTTGCATATTAGCCTTTTATTATGCAGGATTAGTCTATGTTGTTTTGCATATCAATAATTCATTTTTTATTGCTGAATAGTATTCCATTAATAATGGATATATCAGTATATTTCAACACTGATGGCTATTTGAGTTGTTCCAATTTTTGACTTACAAATAAAGCTATTATGAATATTTATGTACAAGTCTGTTTATGGAAATATACTTCTATTTCTCTTGCTAAATACCTGAAAGTGGAATGGCTGGGTCATACAGTAGGTGTATGTTTAAGTTTTTAAAAAACTATTTTCCAAGTAACTCCTTTGTCACTAATATAATTCTGTATGTTTCCATTTATAGTATCTTACCTAACCATTTGGCCTGCTGCCTCTGCCAATTTAAAAATAATATTGAGGCTGTTGCCAAGACAGTCAAACTGAATTGTGAGACTGAATGTGTGGCCAACACACCTTGTGATGAGTCTGAAATGCCCGATGATAGACTTTTTATTTTATTTTATGTTTTCACTAGAGGCCCTGTGCACAAAATTGTGCACGGGCAGGGAGTCCCTCAGCTTGGCCTGCACCCTCTCCAATCCGGGACATCCCTCTCGCAATCCGGGACCCCTGGCTCCTAACTGATCAAGTGCCTGCCTGCCCGATTACTCCTACCCATTCTACCTGCCATCCTGATCGCCCCTAACTGCCCTCCCCTGCTGGCCTGATTACTCCTAACTGCCTCTGCCTCGTCCCCTGCCACCCTGGCTTTGTCTGGAAGATGTCCAGTCTGATTAGCATATTACCCTTTTATTAGTATAATTTCTTTATTTGTAATCAATGATGATACATTTTAAGCAAATAAAGTAACCGTATTATTTCTATTCATTTAATCAGAGTTCAACTCTAAAATTTTAAGAACTACTCCTTGCTAAGAGTCTGATGAAGGGAAGGGTATTTCTATTAATGGGCACATCCTGTGTGTTGTGCTCTCTGCCGGGTGCTTTACTTCCAAAAGAGAACTTGTTCATTAGTGTGTCACAGTTTGTAAATTCTTTTGTATGCATTAGGTTTCAATTGCCCTTTGCAGTATAGACAGATAAAGATACATTTTTATTTTGTTTGTTTTTGCAAGTTTATGAAAAGAGTACAAATGATGCTGTTTTATGTAAGTTTTATTAGGAACTTGAGAGTTTTTGGATCCATCACCAGAAGCTGCTACCCAGCCCTTCTAAGGCATGGGAGGGCTCTTTCTTTTTAGACTGTGCAACTCTGAACTTGCTCTGAAGCACAAGGTGTTCTATCCACCAAACAGTCATGTGCTTTTAAGTATTTTTCTACACATTAGGTTTATTGGCAGCTACTTGATAACTTCCCAAATGTGCTTTCAAGCCCAGACAGCTTAAATACAGGTTTCCATCGTGACCTGGGGCACATCAGAAATAATACTGCTGTGCTACTTACATGAAATCAGTTTAGCTTATTTTTCAAAACAATGTTTTGACCTATTATATTACTCCCTTCTGCCCCAACAGTGGGCAATTTAGGCATTTTAATCTCCTTTGAAGGTGAGTAAAAACAAGATCAGAAAGGGCTAAGAGCTGTCACCTAGAGCCCAGGTCTCTAGCTCCCAGTTTTGGACTTTCCACAAGACCATCCATGCTCCTCTTTCCCAGGAAGTTACCCCCTTCTCTGACCCTTATCATCACCAGCAACACTTTCAATTCTTCTGGAAAATAAACCCAGCTGCTCAATGGTACACTTGACATTCACACAGTCAGAATCTTTAGATGGTTCCCTAAGTAAAGCTGAAAATATAAGAAATGACATGAAATGATAGCAAAGTAGGCAACTGACAAAAGTTGTTTCTCCCTTTCTGTATTTTAGGACCCCAAAAATTATTTCATAGATCTATTGAACACTAGAGGTTCAGTGCATGAAATTTGCCCATGAGGGATCCCCTCAGCCCAGCCTGCACCCTCTCCAATCCGGGACCACTTGGAGGATGTCTGACTCACAATATGGGACCACTGGCTCCTAACTGCTCATCTGCCTGCCTGCCTGCCTGCCTGATCAGCCCTAACTGGCCCCCCTGCTGGCCAAGTCACCCCCAACTGCCCCTCCTGCCAGCCTAGTTGCCCCCAACTGCTCTTCCCCTGCCAGCCTGGTCGCCCCTAACTGCCGCTAGGCTGGCCTGGTCACCACTTACTGCCCCCCCCGTGCCGCCTGGTCGCCCACAACTGCCCCCCCCCCCACTGTGGGTCTGGTTGCCCCATGCACCAAGCTTCTTGGTTGTTTGGTCACCCCTCACTAACTCCCTGTGGGCCTGGTCACCGCATGCAGCCTGCTGCTCCATCATTTGGTTGCCCCTCACTAATCCCCCTGCCAGCCTAGTTGCCTCACACAGCCTGTTTGGTCGCCTGTTCAGTTGCGATGGTTGCTTAGGCTTTTATATATATAGAAGATTCTACAGTGGTACACAACCTGGCAAGTCTCTTAACGTACTTCCCGAGTACCTGCCTAAATCTTAAGCACAGAGTGAGGGTAGACATATTGTTTTTTCTGTATAGAGCCATCTGTTATGGGGCTGGCATATGTGAAGGCAGGGCCCAAGTGAGGAATCAGTGAGTTAGTGCAGAAGGGTGTGTCCAGATGAGGACGTGTTAGCCATGGGTGTTAATCGTGGTCATCTGTGATGGTAGCAAGAACACAAGCATCCTGAAGAGTGGGAGAGGAAGGCTCAGGCCCCCTCTGCATCTGAAGCAGGACAGGATGGGTGCGTGAATGTGAGTTCACAGTAGATCTGCAGAGCATCTAACTGAGTGGGTCTTCCAGCCCTGGCTTTCCTCCAGTAACTGGCTGTTGGCCCTTGGGGACCAATGGTATAGTCCTAAATATAGTCACCATATGTCATGCTATGGAATGTTCTATGTAACCACTTTTAAAAAAGATACAGTTTCTCATTTTGTTGTGTCAACAATCATAGATGTAAGTTGGGGTTTATTTTTCTCCTCTCCAAATGGCACTCAAATATTTGCTGAGTCCCTATATATTGGACTGGGATGTAGGCTCTGGACTGACAAATGGCTGTCCCAGGAGTCTTTCAATATCAAATGTGATTTCTTCTTTTTTGACAGATGAAGAACTCCTATTAGAAGGAACTCTCATGAAGGCATTACAAGGCCGACAGAACACCAGCACTGAGCTGACCATTGAGCCAGAGAGGGCATCCTCTATCAAAAATAGCGACACTTCCTCATCCCTTATGAGTGAGCTGCTAGACTTTAATAAATTCCTGAATGAATCTCCAGAGTGAACCCCATCCTCAGGCATATTAATAAAGCACTAGTGGCTCAGTGCATGAAATTCGTGTGTGTGTGTGTGGGGGGGGGGGGTTGTCCCTCAGCCTGGCATGCATCCTCTCCAATCTGGGACACCTCAGGGGATGTCGGACATACCTCTCACAATCCGGGACCGCTGGCTCCTAACCACTCACCTGCCTGCCCGCCTGATGGCACCCTAACCGCTCCCCTGCCAGCCCAATTGATGTCTAACTGCTGCCCTGCCAGCCTGATCGCCCCCAGCTACCCTCCCCTGCTGGCCCAATCGCCCCCAGCTGCCCTCTGCTACAGCGACCCGCCTCCTCCACTGGGATTCGCCTACTTTAAGTGAGGTGGCGGAGATGCCGATACTGGCCTCCTCCATGCCATGTGGAGCAATGGGACCCCTAGGCCTCACCACATGGAGCGGCCACTGGGCACCGCCTCCGCTGTGCATGTGGCCATCTTGTGGTGGCCATCTTGTGATGATGTTGCATGCAAGGACCTGAGGACCACCTAGGCCAGGGGTGGGCAACCCCTGACACGCATGCCATGTTGGGCTGAACCATATGTATGGCGGCAAGAAACGCAAGAAGGGGGAGCGGAAGTCTCAGGAGCAGGAATTGTTCCTAAAAACGTAAGTAATTTGGAACACTTAGAGTTCTTATCTAAAATGAGGAAATAATGAATAGTTATAATGAGTTATAATAATGAGTAACTTTTGCTGGCACGTGAGACCCTCTCTTACAATCTTCCATTTACAATTTTTATCTTAATATCGACTTTTTTATTTTTCAGATAAATTCAGTGTAGGTACATCTTAGATAAATAAATAACTTTACATAACAAGTTATCGTAAAGACCATAGACATGCATTGACGAGAGAGGTGAAGAGCAATTTCTATGCCTCTGCCTTAACTCTCTCTGCCTTCCTAGATCCGACTAGTGTTTTGGTTTCATCCACATACGCTTGTGAATCTTTGTTCTCAGTGATGAATTTTGTTAAGTCTCATAATAGGAGTAGCCTGACGGATGAAAGTAGTAGCTGGCGCACATCTCTGAAGGTCACGAAATATAAACCTGATGTAAAATCTCTGTCATCAGTGATGCAGCAGCAAAAGTCCCACTGATAATATCAAACGGAGTCATAAAGTTTTCTGTTGGACTAGCAGTGTACCTGTATACATTAAAAAATAAATGTATTTTTCATCATATACTGTGTTTTTGTCGCTCAAATGAATTTTATTATTTCTTCAAATTTCTTTTTTTTAAAATATATTGATTTTTTACAGGGAGGAAGGGAGAGGGATAGAGAATTAGAAACATCGATGAGTGAGAAACCTCGATCAGCTGCCTAGTGCACACCCCCCACTCGGGATGTGCCTGTAACCGAGGCACATGCCCTTGACCGGAATCGAACCCGGGACCCTTTGGTCCACAGGCCATCGCTCTATCCACTGAGCCAAATCGGTCAGGTCTCTTCAAGTTTCTTCACATACATACACCTTAAGAGATATCAAGTAGGTGTAACATGTTCTCAAAAAATTAGGGTTGGCACGCAGAAGAATTTTGAGTCAGAGATTTTGCTGGTTTGGTCATGCACTCACAAAAAGGCTGCCCACCCTTGACCTAGGCTTTTATTAGTATAGTTAATAAAGCATGTATTTGAAATGTATCAATTCATAGCTAACTCTAGCCTTGAGGTAAGGAATTATAGTGTAAATAGTCAAGTATTTATATGCAAATAACAAGGGCCATAGGCAAGAAAAGCAGGGCTGAAGCTGGAATCCCTGGGGAAGCCAATACTTCCTCAAGCAGCAGTGTGGTCCAACCAGGTGAAGAAGTCTTCTCTGCCTTGTTTCCCCAAGACACTCAGTCCCTGAGAACTGGCAGACACCTCCTCCCCCAGGGGTATAGGCTATTCGGGTGCTCTGTCCCCCTGGCTCACCAGTTATTTATAACATATTTAACCTATCTGTACAGGATCATTCACTTTCGCCCCTCTCAACAGATCTTGGGGTTGTCAGAATATTTGGGTCCCTGAGCCTATTTGCCCCCCAAGCTTTTAAGATCATACACAAATGTGTGCCCTGTCCTGGTGTAGCAGGATCTTCACCCTTAAAAGCTAGTGTAAAATTCTCAGTAGGTTTTGGTATTTTTTTAAAATTAAACTCTCAGCCCAGCTGGTGTGGCTCAGTTGATTCAATGTTGTATCGTTTACCAGGAGTCTATGGTTGGATTACTGGTCAGGGCACATGTCAGGGTAGTAGGGGAGCATCTCTCTTTCCCTTCTTCTCTCTGAAATCAATAAAAATAATAAAGAATCAACAGTCTTTTGAAAAACAAACCACAACAGAAACCCCTCTAACCTGTTGGATAGCTACCAGGGAATTGCTGAAGATATAGGGTAAAGAAAAATGTGTGAGCAGTAACTATCCAACTTCCTTCTGTATCCAACACAGATCCTTGGCTGCATGACACCAAGTGATAATGGTTCCTCCACTCTTGCAAAGAGAGGAGAGTCATTACGAAATCACATTAAGTCATGAGATTTAAATGCCTGTGTAAGTAAAAGAAATTCTGAGTGAACAAGATTTAATAATTGACCTAAATGACCACAGATAAATGCTGCTGGCTTAACAATATGAGATGAAGAATGGTACCAACCACACACAGGACAATAGCACAGCGTCCCCCAGTAGAGCAGTGGGAATGGGAAACAGCCCAGCATGTTTTGTGGCAGGAGAAAGCAGGAGAAATGCAGATTTCATATTTATGTGTCTTTTTCTAGGAGGGCTTATGCTGGAGAAAGTGGTCGCCTTGGCTAAGGGATACATTTAGACCTCTCAACGCCACATATAAGCAATACATGGCACAGAAGCTATACAACAAGGATTGTCTAATGAGGATGAGATTTTCAATACGAATAAAGGGTAAATGAATAGGGACAATTTGGAATTCTTATCTGAAGTGGTTAGCTGGGGTTCTAGGCAGAGTGTAAGGGCCTCCAGTTCCTATGTGGTTAATTAGTTTGCTGATGTTGTTCTCTTGATGCCTGCCTAAGTTACCTCCCAAAGTTCCTTACTGAGAATGAAAGCAAGTGTTTTTCTCTGGGTTGACCAGTGAGCCAGCAAATACATAGAGTGTTTAAGGCACAGCCTGGGAATGGGGATCAGTGAGGTGTGGGGAATCCAGGAGGTGAGGAACAACAAATGGGACCATCCTGGAGACTCATTTCCTGTCCCCTTTCAGTAGCTCACCAGATCGCTAGCTCAGCAGGTACCAGCACGTAATGGAAAAAGAGCCCCCTGTTCTGATGAGATAATTTTTTTTCATCCAACAGCTTTCATGGTGGTGGTATAGATGCCCTGCCTCACCTTCCCTATAAGCGTGATGCATTCTATGCAGGCTTCCTCTCCACAGGACCTGTAGCCATGGGACACATGGTCCAACTAAGTCTGGCCTAATCCCCTTCTATGGAAGCTTGGGGATTGAGTAAATTCTGTTTTGTTCTTTTAAATTGCTTAAAAGATATGTGAAAAATGTGAGAGAGAAGGGAAAGAAGAGGGAGAAAGAAACATCAACATGAGAGCAAAACATTGATTGCATGGCCCCAGCCACGTATTGAGCCTGCAACCCAGGCGTTTGCCCTGACCAGGAATCCAACATACAACTTTTTGAGTACAGGAGAACATACAAGCCTCAGAGCCACTCTGGCCAGGGCTCTGTTATTTTGATTGGAAGTCCCTCCTCCCCCAAATAACCCACACTATATTGACACATGTGTCCTCTTTACATGCTGGGTTCGAGGAATTTTATGCCCACAAAAATCTATACGATGTTAGTGTGTCTGATATTATACGGAGCAAGACTTAGAGCATGGAGTCAAGTCCCCAATCATTATAAGGGCATCATTCGTTAATATAAGAGCTTAAAGGATCTCAAGTCTGTCTCACTGAACCCCTGTATCACAGTGTATTAGGCGTTAATTCCTCCTCATATGAACCTGTCTATACCTTCTTATGGATTTGCGTGTATATACATAGACTCTGGAAAGACACACAAAGACTGGTGATGTTAGGTGTTTTGGGTGAAGAAATTGGATGGCTGTTGGACAGAAGTGGAAGAGTGACTTCTGTACTCTTTCCATTTTTCTTATTTAAAAATTGTGGTAAAATGCCCATACTATAATAGTGACCATCTTAACCCTTTTAAAAACTATATTTTTTGTTGATTTCAGAGAGGAATGGAGAGGGAGAGATAGAAACATCAGTGAAGAGAGAATCAGTGATCAGCTGCCTCCTGCACACACCCTAGTGGGGATTGAGCCCACAACCCACGCATGTGCCTTCACTGGGCATTGAACTGAGACCTCCTGATTCATAGACTTTCAACCACTGAGCCACACTGACCCGGCCCACCTTAACAATTTTTTAGTGTACACGTCTGTGACATTAAGTACATTCACAGTGTTGTGCAATGATCACCACCATCCATCTCCAGAACATTTTCATCTTGCAAAACCGAAACTCTACCCATGCCTGCTCTCCAGCCCCTGGCAACCACCACTCTCCTTTCTAGTCCTGTGAATTCGACCACTCTGACACCTTATACAAATGGGATCATATGGTATTTGCCTTGTTGTCTTTGACTTTCTTTACATAGCATAGTGAACTCCAAGTTCATATTGTAGCAAGTGGGGGCACTGAATAATATTCCAGTGTATATACCATATTTTGTTTATTCTGTCCTCCCTTGTTACCTTTGCTTCTACCTTTTTGCTATTGTGAAGAATGTTGCTATGAATATGGGGGTACCAATATCTCTTCGAGATCCTTTTAACTTTACCTTTTTAAAGCATATGAATGTGCTGCTTATTTGACCCCCCCCCCCCCCCGAGTAAATTAAAAATTGAAAGTAAAATACAAATCAATAGGAATGAAAGTTGTACTTTTTTCTCCCACATCCTCTTCAGAATCCCCTAGGCAGCCCTTGAGCCTACCAAGGATCATTTTACTTGTGGGTGAGGATGGAGTCTGGAAGGGCAAAAAGGGTCTGTCTCCCCCACAACACACCCATGTAGGGTAACAGCTGGGGACCCTCAGGGCCCTGCAGGGAGGGTCAAGTGCAGCATTGTCCTTGCCTGCCTGCTGCCCACCCCCTGCCAGACCACTGGCCTGGACACATGGAGGAATTGGTGCCCTTTGTGGGAGCTTTTGACAGTTGGAGTTGGAATACGGGAGTTGGTGCCCTTTGCAGCAGCCATTGACAGTTGGAGGTGGAACGCGGGAGTCGGTGCCTTTTGCGAATCCCACCGAGAGTAACAAAACCATGGCGGTTTGGGAGCTGAGCCCAGGGTGGAGGGAGTATGGAGACACGGCTTCCGGGCGACGGGGCGCCCCGGAGTCCAGCCTCAGCACCTCAGCCGCCTCATGTCCTCTGAGCGGGGCCCTTGCTCGCAGGCACTGATTTTTGAGAGAGAACTCTCCACAGCAGCACAGGTGGCCTCCTCGTGCTTCTGGAATGTTAGGATTTCAGACAAAACTGGTTCATGAAATGACCCCTCGGCAGGTGCCTTGGGGAAGAGGCGGGAAGGGACGGTTTTGTTTTCCGGGCTGACATTTCACTTAAATGTCCGGGGACCACCCACAGCGTCCTCGGGGTGCTCCCAGCCTGGCCTTCCTGGCTGCAGGGCCGCCCGGCTCCCGTGCCTTCATGGAGGGTCATGCTCTTCAGCCAGGGATGCCCACGGAGCCCAAGGCCTGAGACCAGAGCAGCTTTCCCCGAAATCTCCAGTGAAGCGGCCCAGGTGCACACTCCCAGCTCCACCGCAGGAAGCACTGAACTCAGGGTAACAGGCTGGCATTTGCAGGGCTTACAGAACGCCTACCGATGCCTCGCTACACCCTTCCGCTGGGCCCCATTTTATTGTGATTATTCTTGTTATTAGATAAAGAAACGTAAACTCAGGAGGGTGAAGGGACTTACTTAAGGTTCATGACAATACCGGTGGAAGCTCGAGGTCAAACCCAAATTTAATGATGTTACAGCCCCATGTCATTTTATGCTGCCCCTTAATTTAAGAAATGTTCACAGGAAGAATCTTGCTTGCATTTACTATTATGTGGTTTTAAGATATGTGTGCTTGACAAAATTTCTCATGTGTTATAACCCAAAGGATGCTTTATCATCACTCCCAAACTGCCTATTCAGAACTCCCTTCAGTTCCCAGAAAAAATGTTTAAAAATTCTTTATTTTTATTTTTTAAAAATATATTTTATTGATTTTTCACAGAGAGGAAGGGAGAGAGATAGAGAGTTAGAAACATCGATGAGAGAGAAACATCGATCAGCTGCCTCCTGCACATCCCCCACTGGGGATGTCCCCCCAACCCAGGCACATGCCCTTGACCGGAATCGAACCTGGGACCTTTCATTCCGCAGGCCAACCCTCTATGCACTGAGCCAAACCGGTTTTGGCTGTTTAAACGTTCTTTAATGCATTGTAGAAACATTATTCCATTTAAGTGCTGTCAAATTTTACTTTCACAGAGCCCCAGAAGTATAGTGAATTACCAGGTATGTGCCTCAATTCAACCATCATTCTTTTTTCATGGACCATTTTATTATTATTAGCCATGACTTTTTAAAAAAATCTTTATTGTTAAAAGTATATCCTCCTTTCCCCCCCATTGACCCCTTTCAGTCCTCCCCCGCCCCCCACCCCAGGCCTTTACCACACTATTGTCTCTGTCCATGGGTTATGCATATATACATGCAAGTTCTTTGGTTGATGTCTTCCCACCTACCCAATCTCTCATGGACCATTTTAATTCCTCTGAATGAATGAGTGAGGCTTAGATTTCCAAAACTTTTCATGTTATAATTATGTCTTCATAAGCTTCTCTGATTGACTTCAACATTTGGCTTTTTACTGACCTTGCTGCCTATTCTTACCCATGTTCCTTTCCTCACTGACTTCACCTCTACTGAATCTGAGAACTCTCCTCAGATGTGACTCAGGTAGACCACCTTCACTTGTGTACCCTGCTCACCACCTTCTTCAGTGCTGTCGCTGAAAAGATGATCGGCAGACATTAATTTTCAGACGCCGATCTACCTCGTTCAAGCCTGTAGCCATTTCACACAGCCACTCAGGTGTTACAGGTACTGGAAAGATCAGGAAACAATTCCTTGGTATCTATTATAATACATTTCTTCCCCTCTCAATTGGACATTAAGACCAATTCATTGCATAAGCTTTAGGTTTTGAGATTTTCATAGCATAAAGCCCACACTGACAGAGTAATGAAGGAAATGTTCCACATGTTAATTGTTATGCCCAGAGTTCGGGGTCCCCAATAATCCACCACCAGGGAGCCTTTTCCGATGCAAAAGCAAAGGGTCTTTTATTCAAGCCCGGGACTTGGTCCCCCTCCTGCCTCCATTACTGGATGCAAGAGAGAGCCCCGAGTTCCAAGAGAACAAAGAATTTATAGGGCTAGGGGTTGGGGGGTGGGGGCACACTTTGACCACTGATTTGGTCGATTCCGGTTGGTTGAGTGAGGGCTGGGGGCTAGTGACGCAAGGGCAGGGTGCAGCTAGGGTCTGGTTACACAAAGACAGGAGGTGGCTAGCATACTTTTGGCCTTGGGCTAGTTTCCTTGCGTTCCTATTGGCTGAGATAAGGGCTGACTGAGCAACTGATACATTCTATGGCTTTTGCTTGAAGAGGAGTTAGGAATACGGTTATCAGCCCCGTTCTGTTCTTTTCATTAATATATAGTTGAGAAAAGAGGGCATTGTAGTAGATTTTTGTAATTCAGGGCCTTATTAGTGAGTATGTGTACCTTT
>NW_005873829.1:23239-28521 GCF_000147115.1 Myotis lucifugus | reverse complement strand
ATAGCCTGACCTTTGCCAGGGCTCAAGTGTCACCAGCCTTCCGGGTTCCTTGTCCACACCTCTCTGCTAGTGAAGACAATAGGCGGTTTCCCACACACCAGGTCAGTTGAGGACTCCCTTTGACCTGCTTCATACTCCTTTCCATAGGTGTTGGTTTCTAATGACCACCTTGCACCCCAAATGCAGTCTCAGCATCGGCTCCTAGGGGACTCAGCTTGCAACGACACTAAGTGACCTTCCCATTCCTCCTCTGCAGCTGGGCGTGGCCGAGTGGTGAAGTTCTTGCCTATGGAATGTGAATGGAAGTCTGTGTGAAACTTCTCTCTGACTTCTTAAAAGCCTGCCCTCCTCTCTTTCTCCCTTTTTGGGGGTGCAATGTGGACATGACGGTGCTGAGCAAGCTTGGACCATGCAGATCAGAGTGGAATGACAAGGTAGAAGGACCTGGTTCCTTTGACGACTTCATGGGACAGAAGCCTCTATCTGCACTGGAGACCACCACCTGACCCCGCATCATGGCATGCCAGCTACATAGACTTCTAGTTCACTGGGTCAGCTATACTTTGCCCCCCTGCCTTGTAGCAGCTAATTAACATATTGGAAGAAAATCACCCCTTTTGACACAGCATCTTGGGATTCATTTACCCAAAGTCTCCCTTGCATCCAATCAGACCCAAGACCCAGTGCTGCAGGACTGAGCTCTGGAGGCCTACATGTGCCTTCCATATTGAGGTGCTCCCAGCTTTCTCCTGGAGGGACCCATAGCTCAGGGTTTGGTTTCTGACTAACCTCATTCCTCAGGTCTGTCAGCATAAATGGTGATCACCCTCCTGATCCCCGAGTCACTGCCCCCTGTTCACTGACTCCATGGGGCACCCTTGCACAACCATTCCTGTGTAAGGGTCTGTCTCCCACACAGACGCTGTGCACATCCCTAATTCCTGCACAGCTGGTCTCGTTAAGACTTCCTGGGCACAGCCACTGCCTCACCCTATATCTTGCATTGTTCCTCCTGCCTTGTCTGAGCAGCCCACGACTCTCCAGGCCCGAATGAGTTCCAGCAGCAACATGGTCTTCTCTGACCCACTGACATGAAATGAACAGCCACAGAGTCATTTACAAATGGACTTGTGTCTTACATCACGTCAATAGAATCATAGTACGTAGATTGAGGGAGGTGATGGTTTCACCCCTAAATAATCAGACTGTGTGGAATATTTTGCCTTCAGCCCAGGCATAAATTTCTTCTGTTACAATACCACAGGAGAAAAATCAGAGCATGCTCTCAGAGGATATCCATTCACGCATTAATTTATTCGGCAAACATTTATTGAGCACCTAGCATGTGGCAAACATCGGGTGGGTGATGAGGACATAGAGATGAATATGCCGCAGTTGGGGGGTTGAAGTGAGAAGTCCGGATGCTCTCCACAAAGGAGCCGCCAGGCATCCCGTGGACAGGATGTCTTTCCTTTATCCCACAGGCACTGATGCGCAGGCATGTTCTGAACCCTGAGAGCGGAGCAGAGTCTTCCCTCCGTTGTGGCGGTTGCCTTCCCGCTCAGGCTGCTGATGTGGGACAAGGTGAGGCTCCACATGAGGTTGGGTGGCCAGTCTCAAGGTCAGCGTCAGGGTTCACTCTGGTGCACGGGTAGGAAAGTCAGACTTGAGAAGGTGACGGCATGTGCACCCAACTCTGCTACCTAAGGATTCCATGACCTTGGACATCTTCTCCATTAGCAAAACACTCTGAAATGTTTGCTCAAGCATCACTTCTCCCTTGGAGTCTGGTTTACGGAGAGAAGATAATGAGAAACTCCTTGTCCCTTCCATGCCCACAGCCTCCTTCCAGAGAGGGAGACCCCGGGTGGCTCTTTACAGTATAAAGAGTTTGAAGAAACAAAACAAACAAACTCAGGGTTACAGAGAGCAGACGATGGGTGCCCGAGGGGTTGGGAGCTGGGTGAAAAAATAAAAGGATTGAGAAGTACAGATTGGTAGTTGCAGCATAGTCATGCAATGTAAAGTACATCTTAGGAAACATTGTCAATAATGTTGTAATAACTATGGTGCCAGGTGGGTACTGGAAATAGCAGGAAAAACGCTTTGTAACGTCTATTATTATCTAACCACGATGCTGTACACCTGACTAATACAAAATAATATTGAGTGTAAAGTGTAATTAAAAACTTTTTCTGTAAATAGGAAAAGTAAAAAGAAAAAGTTAGTTCCAAGTGTGAGAATTAAACCAGCCCTCCTATGATGGTTCCAGCTAGTTGTTTTGGGTCTTGGTTATAAGGCAATTAGTGGTGAGATAGAAGGATGGAGGCCATTTACCCTGAGGGACCTGGATGGCAACTCTGGCGAATAGAATCCATCACATTGGATGATGACCAGCAACTCACCAGACTCCACTTGGGCAGGTGCTCCAGGAGGGTGGGGATTAGAGCTGTCGCCCCATTTCCTGGTTTCCTGAGACACTGTTAAGTCTGCTTAGGAGTGTGTAGGCAACCAAAGATGACCCTCCCTTGCTACTCCCTGATTAAAACTCTTTTGACTTCCCATTGCTCTTCAAATAAAAAACAAGACTGCTCCTCACTTCTGGGTTGGCCATCCTCAGCCTTGGCTCACTGTGGATGGGCTCCACTGTGTTGCTCCAGTTTTATTGTCTTTCTTTGAGTTCTTCCCAACATAACCCAGAGCCTTTGCACATCCCGGCATTTTGCTTTTCCCATTCACCATTGTATCTATAGTTCCCAGCCCAGTTGCTGACACAAAGTTGGCACCAAAGAAAGAAAATGTTTCATAAAGATATTTATCATATTTCCCATCACAAGAAGTCATTTGAACATGTAGTTCTTCATGACCAGCTCGATATACTAACACCTATTTTTATAAATACTAGAAGCCCGGTGCAGAAAATTTGTGCATGGTAGGGTCCCTAGGCCTTGCTGGTGATCAGGGCTGATCAGGGCCTTCTGGCTACTACTGACCGGGGCCTTCCTTCTGCGCCGCCCCCTGGTGGTCTGCACACATCATAGCGAGCGATCAAACTCCTGGTTGAACTCTTGAGGGGACAATTTGCATATTAGGCTTCTATCTATCTATCTATCTATCTATCTATCTATCTATCAGCATGAGAAGATGGTGGTCAAGCATTAGGCTCTGGAGCAAAGTTTCTGTTTGGGTTAAATCCCTGTTTCTCCCTTTACTAACTGGATGAATTCAGGCAGCTTCGTAAACTCCTGCTCTTTAACCTGTGAATGAAGGTTGCTGATACTAACTTCCAACAGATATGCTTGCTGTGTAGATCCAGTGAACTAACAGCCAGGCCTGGCATGCAGAGAGCACTCAACAAATTGCAGTTACTACGTGTTAGCTTCCAGGTGCACTCGACTACTTTCCCCTTTACCACCTGCCTCCAAACTACTCATACAGGATTTCAACCCTGGGGATTGAAAGGTGTAGGATAGCTACAGGAATTATCACTTCTTTTACATCTCCACTTTCCTTGCTCCCCAGCTAGTGTAATACACTCCAGATGTGGGGAGAAGGAGGAACCATGGTCTGTGTTCTCTCCCAGGTAAGGTGAACTGGTCAAAGGGTTGTAGCTGTGCATGTCACTGTGCACCACCAACATCTGGAGTGATGTGGATTTCAGAAGATAAGGCATGTGGAGGTGCCGTGGACAGGATTCGGTACACGGTAGGTGCTCAGGAAATTCTTACAAATCTGCATTTGAGCGAAGAGACCTGCTTGCTATTAACTGAGCTGAACTGATTAGGTTAATTCCCACCAACCAAGCCCTCCTGGGAACCCCAGTAAATGTTGATAGAAGACATTCCAAACTTAAATGAGATGTTTGTATTGTGTAGATTCTGCAAGTGGTTCGTTAATTTACAATTCTGCATTTTATTACATGAATTTGAATTTTAATGAAAAAGACTACACTAAAGTGATTCCTGTCTTGGGAAGTAAATAGTATATCTCTGTAGGTTTGGGAACCAGGAGACCAGAAAGGAGATGCTGGCCTCCTAAATTTCCCCATTGGCTTACAGAGAAGAAATTTAAATGATTGTCTTGTACACAGAAATGGTGAACTTGTCATAAATGGGGAAATGTCACCTAAGAGACATGGTGGGGCATGAGTACAGTGGGCTGGTAAGTAGGAGGAGGAAGCCAGGCGAGTTGGGGCTTGGAGAGCTCCAGGAGGGTCTGTCATTGCTTGTGTGAGCTCAGGGGTTGGAACTTTTTCTGAAAGGGGAGCCCACACGGAGGGAGGGCAGCTCTCACACTGAAGGGCAGGTGCTTCGTCTCAGGTGCCTGACGGTGCTGCAGACCATTCAGCCTCCAGAGCTAATTCCAGAGGAGCCAGGGATGTGTGGTTCCAAGGAGTCCAGCACCAATCAGGCTTCCTCGAGCAGTAATTTGGCTGAATTAACTGACAGGTCCAAGGGCAGGCTGTTAGGAATGGTTGGATCTGGATACTCAGAAAATCCTCAGGAACTGGGGCCTTTTTTCTCTGGACTCAATTTCCCAGCACTGGCTTGGGCAGGTTCTTGCCATGTGGTCCCAAAGATGGCCACACGCTCTCCAGAGCTTTAGGCTTATATCTGATGAGCCCGATACTCCCAGCATGAAGACAGCCCATCTTGGTCAATATTGTAACACTTTATTGTCCCAGCTTGAGTCACATGTCTAATCTGTAATTACTGTTCTCAGGGATTGTGGAGGGCTCTGATTGGCCAGCGTGCATCATGTGGTCACCCCAAGATCTAGGACCTGTGTGTAGCCAATCCCACCAGAAAGAGACAGTCATGAGGAGAGGTTGGAACAGTCTGTCCTTCACAAGATGGCAGGAGTGCCAGTGGCAGAACAAGGGGAGTGGATCTTGTTAAACAAAAACCATGTGGACTCCTTTCCCTAGGATAATGCTTTTTGGTTGCCGATGCCAAGGATGCTGAGGGGAGGGTGCTGGCCTCCGCAAGGAGCACTGTGGTCAGGGGTCTGTTCTCTGAGGCAGAGTAAAAATCTGGATCTGAGTCAGAGGACAAACTGCAAACCTTAAATAACACGCTGAAAATAAAAGTCCACGTTTGCTAGACACGCACTTGAGAATGTGTCCTATTCACCACCATCTCTCCAGTACCTCTGACCATGCCTGGCACACAGTAGATGTTCAATGACTATCTACACTAATAAAAGAGAAACATGGTAATTAGCGTACGACCGCTACCCTTCCCATTGGCTAATCAGCGTATCCTTATGCAAATTAACTGTCA
>NW_005873829.1:15438-16794 GCF_000147115.1 Myotis lucifugus | reverse complement strand
ATTCTCCTGTCACACAATCCCTGCGGCAGGAAAACACCTCCCAGGGTCTTTGAATCAAGGCCCCGAGGCCCCAGGAGGTCTCCCCTTGTCTCAGGAGTAGAGCCAGGGGCGTGTCCTGGGAGCCCTGGCTCCTCTGGGCCCCTTCATGGTGCAAACCAGCCATACACCTCACTCGGGTCTGAGACAACAGCCAATAAACTCACTTGTCGGATGAAGAAACAGTAAAAAATCTGGGTTTTCAGCTTCTTCTGAGACCTTGAGGACCACAGTGGCCCCGCACCTGCATCTCACAGGCAGCCACTGGCTGGCGCTGGCTGTGCTGCTTCTCCCTCCTCCAAGACTGGTCACAGTGCCCGCTTCGCATCCTGCCTACCGTCCGTACACTTCTTCTTTGCTCTTAGTTAATGAGCACTTACACGGCACTTACGACGTACCAGGAACTGTGAGCTTTGCAAGTATTAACTCACATACATACCTTACCAACCTTATGGGAGGGTTACTATTATTTTACCAATTTTACGGATAAAGAAACTGAGGTAATCAACAAACTTGCCGAAGGTCACGCGGTTAGTGACCCTTGCCGAAGGTCACGCAGTGAGTGAACGGCGCAGCAGGATGTGGGCGCAGGTGGTCTGACTCCCATCACTCCTCATCGGTGCAGGAGGATGCCCTTGTGGGTTGCTTGGTC
Source organism: Myotis lucifugus (assembly GCF_000147115.1). Taxonomy (NCBI): domain Eukaryota; kingdom Metazoa; phylum Chordata; class Mammalia; order Chiroptera; family Vespertilionidae; genus Myotis; species Myotis lucifugus. Next base: position 16,106 of record NW_005873829.1, on the reverse strand, counting down.
TCCATATTTGGGTTTGTGACCCTTTAATAAACACATTCGTTTTTTCAGGGGAATAAAACACAGCTGCCTCCCAGCCTTCCTTATTTCCCCTCCAAATTCCTGCTCACCAGCCGGGTGATTCAGGGACGTGCCCCCTGCCTGTGGCTGGGCTGCTTCCTGGGCGAGGAGGAGGACTGTGATGGGCTCTGGGCCCCTTTCCTAAGCGATGCCGACAGCAGCTTGGCAGCTGGTTGCAAACATAAGCCACGGAACCTCAAACGCCGAGCCCTCCTGCTCCGCTGTCATCTCCTAGGGAAGCAGTACCAGGCAGGCCCATCAGGGTCACTCTCCCCACGCTCCTGCTCCGGAATCTCCAATGACTCCATTTGTATTCCAATGCTGTCCCTCATCTGCTCTGCTTTTTAGGACATGTTGTCTATCCAGGCCTCGGGCTTTAACTCTCAACCCAAACTGTGGTCACTCCCCTTTCAGGACCTCGGACTCGGTCAGTGCCCAGTTTGACCCCCACTTTCACACCCCCACATTCTCAGGAGGAAAACAGAAAAAGAAGCCGCTGTCCTCAGTGGCCATTGCCTACCTGACCACAGCTCCTTCTGAGGAGGGTTTGGGAATTGAGCTAGAGGTCATGATGGGGGTCGCCATGAGCAAGGGTGTGGTCAACAATGCCC
>NW_005873829.1:0-13067 GCF_000147115.1 Myotis lucifugus | reverse complement strand
AAAAAAAACAAAAGAGGAACCAAAAAAAAAAAAAATACACTAGAGCAATTCTGCAGAACTAATGACAAACAAGAGCTACACTGACGAGGAAACCTTCAATTCCCTGATTGGCTACTACTATCTCTCTCCAGATACCCTGAATCCCTGGTAAAATTCTACCAATGATGGCACCTGAATTACTTTCCGCCCCTAGCTGTCCCCTTTGTGAGAATCTTCAGGACTGGACACAGGCTGCGGGAGGATTGACTGGCTCTGCAGTCGGCTCTTTTCCTGATGCTACAGGTCACTGTCACTGCTGCGCCTTGTCACTGTTTCAGAATAATGATGGCAACTCTCCGACATGCGGACGCGCCATGTCACCAGCCTGGAAGAAGCCCAGAGGTGGCCTTGCATATCCTCGTCTCCTTCGGATCCTGCTCTGCACCAGGACACAGGCCATCTCCAGGCTCCAGGGCCCCTGCCCACCGGCCACGGTGCCCGGGCACCAACAGAGAGCGATGTCTGACCAAAACCCTTGGGGCTGGCAGTTCCTTTGGTTCTAAAAAGCACAGACACCTGCAATATGGCTAATGTGCAGGTACTTGCCTTTCATTGCAAAGGCTGCTCAAGGGGCTCACGGCAGTCCCGTAGGAGCCGAAGCCGATCAGGCCTTGCAGCAAAAGGCGCTGCCAGGACTGCATCACCCATGGTGGCAGGTTCTCTATCCTGACTGCTTCCTCTGCTTATTCACTTGCACAGTGAGTGTCCCTTTCAACCGTGGCACACGTGGTCCTTAGGGGCCACTGAGGCAGAGGTCATTGCTGACCACACCCTTGCTCATGGCGACCCCATCATGACCTTTTAGCTCAATTCCCAAACCCGCCTCAGAAGGAGCTGTGGTCAGGTAGGCAATGGCCACTGAGGACAGCGGCTTCTTTTTCTGTTTTCCTCCTGAGAATGTGGGGGTGTGGAAGTGGGGGTCAAACTGGGCACTGACCGAGTCCGAGGTCCTGAAAGGGGAGTGACCACAGTTTGGGTTGAGAGTTAAAGCCCGAGGCCTGGATAGACGACATGTCCTAAAAAGCAGAGCAGATGAGGGACAGCATTGGAATACAAATGGAGTCATTGGAGATTCCGGAGCAGGAGCGTGGGGGGCGTGACCCTGATGGGCCTGCCTGGTACTGCTTCCCTAGGAACCCACAGCGGAGCAGGAGGACTTGGCTTTTGAGTCTCAGAATCTCAGCTCCTCACAGACCATCAGTGGGTTTCCTGTTTGCCAATCGGGGCTTCATGGAAGTTCAGTGGGCCCGAAGCTGCACTCTGAGGGTGGTGAGGTGGGACCTGTGTGGGGTTCACGTCCCCTGGTCTGTGCATGTGTGGGTGTGATGCACACACTGCTCTGCGCCCATCTGGCTGAGACCGTGGTGGGTGATGTACCTGTGTGACTGTGTGCCTTTGTCAGATGTGTACTTGGCCATGGAGCATGGCCTCCCATGGCCACTGGCCTCTAGCAATGGTCATTGTGTGACTCTACTGTGTGACACATGGCACCATAATGCTGTCTATTGACACACCTCGGCCAAGCTCAGGCTACCATGGCACAGGTGCACCTGGTGATTGGTCTGCACACACTCTTCCTCACATGCACACACAGGTACACAAACCATCTCCTCCCCAAACACACTACACACAACCGTCTACTCAGCTACAAGCCACTTGCAGAAGATCCATGTACAAAACTCCAGTCTTGTCTTTCCTATGCAGCAGCTCACAACCACCCACATGGCATCTGGAAATGAGAGGGAAACAATGTGATTGCCACATGACCCGTGTGCGCTGGACTATGCATTGTCCATACTCAAAGGGTGTTAGTTCTCGTGAGAACACAACAGCCCACCCAGATCCACCCATCCACAGCGCCTACCGCGGCCCCACCTGGAGATACACTGAGAAAAACACAAAACAGGCAAGCACACACAGAGAACTGCTTAAACACCCACACACACAGGACAGGCCACCCAAACAGCCACCTAAACCCACAGGCCCCATGACCCATGCAACATCCCACAGGCACAGACAAGGTGAGAAACTATAACCAGGCACTCATGACATGCATACAAAGAATCAAGCAACACGGACGTGTCGTCATCAACTGAAGTGTTCAATTGAACATTGAAAGGAATGTAACGTGGAAAATGTTGGTATCTAACCTAATGTTACTGGCAGGGTATCTCTGAGCGGTGTTTCTTTATTTTTTATGTGCCGCGGAGCCTCCGGGAACCCGGGTACAGCTCGGATTCCGCCTGGCAGGGCTGGGGCGGCTCAGAGGGCATTTCCAGCTGGTTCTCAGGATGTACGAAGCCGCTGGTCTTCCAGGCTCTAAACCAGTGGTTCTCAACCTGTGAGCCTTGACCCCTTTGGCGGTCGAACTACCCTTTCACAGGGGTCGCCTAAGACCATCCTGCATATCAGATATTTACATTACGATTCATAACAGTAGCAACATTACAGTTATGAAGTAGCAACGAAAATAATTTAATGGTTGGGTCACAACATGAGGAACTGTATTTAAAGGGCCAGAAGGTTGAGAACCACTGCTCTAGACACTGCTTCTCAGGCGGGGCTGCGCAGTAAGATCACCGGGCCCTTAACAAACACTGATGGCTGGGTGCCCCCATCAGGGAACTCATTTGTCTGGGTTGTGACAATGAAATCACCCCGGGCTAAGTTAGATCTATGTCTGGGCACACAGACTTCCAGATCACTCTAACATGTGGAAAGTTTGGGGACCACTGTCCCAGGCCACACCCCTCCCTCTGTGGCAACACGGCAGGCAGGACCGTCCTCTGTGGCCCTCTAACGCCGGGTGGAGGGTGGGTCTCCCATACAACACCGCCCACCCCCCAGGGGCCGGTCCCCGACCTGACCTGCTGGTCCCCCACCCTCCTGTATTCTGTAACTGGCAGCAAGAGCCCCCTGTTGCTCACCTGTCAGGATCCCCAGGCCCCCGGCAGGGACTCTAACTCACCTGGAGGAGAATTCGCATTAGAAACAAGCAGCGCTGCGTGAAACTGGAGCCGCCCCGGGGACCAGATGTGCAGCCCAGGCCGGAAGCAGCGCCTCACGGAGGAGCCCGCTGTGCTCGTGCTCTCGGCCTCAGTGCCGGCCCCAGTCTGGCCCCTTCCCCCGCCGACACCGCCCTCCTGGCCACGTTTCTGGAAGTTTCCGTGGGTGTCATATTTGTCCCATCTCCGGATTGCGCCCATGTGTCGTTTAAAAAGTCTTTCCCAGTTTCTCTGTATTCGGACCATCCCTATCCTCCAGCGTCACCTCTCTTCTGAAATCTTTTCCGACCCACATGGCAGTTTATTCCTTCTTCGCGCTGGCCCTGTAGGCATCTCTGTTACAGCCTGTGGTCACTGCATTGCTCACAGGGTCTCCGGCCAAGTCAGAGCGCCTTTCCCACCAGGTGGGGCCTGGACAGTCTCAGAGCCTGAGACGCTGCTGCTCTGGGCGCCTGAGCCCTGGGGCACAGCACGGTCTCCTTATGCTCGCTCCCTCCCCCCCGCCGTCCCCCCCCCCACCATCCCCCGCTCTCCCCTGGGAAAATACGAAGGAGAGCCTTGCAGATGAGGCCTGTGGCGAGGCCGACAGAACACCCAGAGCGCACACCTGACTGGGACGGGCTCACGCTGTCACAGCCGCACCTTTAGAGGCAACGCTGCACCTCGGATGTGCTGGGCTCCAGGCCGCTGGTGCCTGAGCTGGGAACCTGGACAGGAGGCAGGGGTAGGGGAGGCAGGGATCATTGGAAAATGAAAACGGAACCTGTGAATATTGACTGTGCAGGTGTTGATACGCTTTGATCCAAAACCTTCACTCTGGGAATGTAGCCCGAGAAAACAGGACAAAACCACAGGCTGTGGGCACACAGTTCCCGGCTGTGCTGTCTGTGTGGCAGGGCGCACCGCCCGCAAGGCTTCCAAGCGCCCAGGCTGAGCCGGGAAGGAAGTACCGGCACATCCTTACAGCACATCCTTGCTGGCCAGCTACCTGACGCTGCACAAAGCTCTGCAGGAATGTAGGGGAGTGTTTATGTCCAATATTAAATTTAAAAAGACAAATACAAAATGATTACAGTGGGCTATTACTCAGCTGAATTTCATCAGCGGGTGAAAAATACCTAAAGGAGCTGTGTAGAGAGGAAGTAAGTTGTGCTTATATTTTACGGTTATGTATTTCTTGTTTTCTCCTCCTTGTTCTAGAAGAGAATTTATTTTGAAAACCTCTGTCTGAGAAAGCCATGCCTCCTGCTTCCCCGGGTGCAGACTTTACCCCCGACACAGCGTGCGCACTGGGATGTGAGCAGGAGGAGGCAGGCCAGCCCGCACAGGGGAAGAGCCGCAAGTCACCTCGCTCCTCTGTTAAAACCCACGACGCCTCCCTAACTCTCTCTATAAAGCCAAGTCCCAGCAGGGCCTCCACAGCCCCGTGTGGCCTGGGTCAGTCTGGTCACATAGCCTTTCTGCCTCGCTCACCTCCCTCCAGCCACTCTGGCCTCTGCCCCCAGGGCCTTTGCAATAAGGTTTCCTCTGCCTAAAACACCTTTCCCCCCGCTCCCCAGACATTACGGACTCTCCCTCTTCCCTCAAACCTTTATCCAAATGCTATCATTTCCTTGCTCAGTCTCCGTAAAATTGCAACCCCAGTCTCCCTCCGTGCTTTCTGCTTTATTTCCCCATCGCACTCATCACTCCCGGAGGCAACGTGTATTTCTCATTTCCTCTGCCTCTCTCCTCTGAAACGTAAGCTTCTCGTGTGTAGGAATTTTTGTCTCTCTCATTTATCGCTGTATTGCTAGAGCTTAGCGCCATGCCCTGCGCATAGTAGGTCTTCCACAAATATCTGTTGAATAAAGAATAAAAGAATGCGCCCTCCGCCTCAGTGTCTTCATCTACAAAAGGGGGCGTGACAGCATTTGTCCCTTCACGGGTCGCTAATGTTAGGGCAGCGGGCACCAGCGGGCAGGCCGGAGACCTGAGCAGAGGGTGACTATCCGGTGGGCTCCCTAAAGGTCGGAGGGCTGGACCGGCAGGCCCACCCGCCCAGAACCCCCTGGCAACCCCCAGCTTCAGTGCATTTAAACAAGAACACAGGCTTCATTTCTGCACCAGCACAGGCTGTCAACAGCCACGGGAAAAAGAAAAAAAAAAGAGCAAATGAAATGCACTGGGCTATTTTTGCACCCAGGAAAGGACACAGATTTTTAACAATCATAAAGCCAGGAAAACAAGCAGCCAGCTTAACAAATTAGATCTCGCTCTTGTCAAAGGAAATGTTTTCTTAAGCCAACACTAAACAGCACTCCCGATGCTGTGAAAGTCTCCAAGTGGGAAACTCTCGGAGCTTGGAAAGGTCTCTCGCCGGAGAGAAGGCTTCCAGTAACACCTGGCGCCAGGCTTCATTAGGAGCTATCTTCCGCGTGATCAGCGATTTCCTTATCATCCCGTGTCCTTCAGGAAAGCGCATGGCAGGCCTCCAGGCTGACTTACAAAGGAGGAGCCCCGGCCCTGGGGACCCCTCGCTGCACGGAGCCTGAAAGAGACCTGGGGAGGAGGGTGTAGGGCTCGGAGAGATAAATCAAACGCGGAGCTGCAGGGTCTTTAAACACCAAGAGCGACATGCCGCTGGGATGCATTCCACGGGTGAGAGTGTCATGTGTCTTCCAGACATCGCAGAAGTGACACGAAGTTTCAATGCCATTTAAGAGCAGAGCTAAAAACAGAGGTCAAGGGGACCACTGGGGATTGTGGGAAGGACAGGGGACAGTCCCTAGCGTGGGGGTAGCACTTAATTAATGTTTGCTAAATGAATGAATAAGTGAACAGATATAAAACGAAGCAATGACCTGCCCACACATTCTCCCCTCACACAGCCTTACACCGGCCGTCCTCAGGGAGCTCCGGTGCCCGGATGCAGGCTACCCAAGCTCCCTCCCCATATCAGGGAATCCGGGGCAGCTGAATCCACATGATGCAGTTCATTTCCCAGAACGGAGAGGGCTTGGGCATCGTAAGGGAGAGCAGAGCAGGTGCAGGGATCAAACCTCAGGCTGGCCCACTTCATCAGCTAGTTTCCTGGGAATAAACTCAGTAGGCGGCTGCTACGAATCCCTGTAGCATCACAACCCCATGTTCCCTGTGGGACCATGAACCCGTCTCCGCTGTATTATCCAGCGTTTCCCGTGGACCAGGCATCGTGCTACACATTTTATATGCACAGCCTTAATCCTCCCGAAGGAGGGTCTCACTACGTGGTTGAGGGCAAGGACTCTGCAGCTCTGGCCTGGAGCCCAGCTCTCCCATCTGCTGGCTGAATGCACTCAGGCAGTGACCGGCCTCAGTTTACTCATCTGTGAAATGGGAACAATAACAGTGCCCGCCTTGGAGGACTGAATGCTGAGCCCATCTGTAGCATCTGGGTCATCTTGTACAGAGGAAGCTATGGAGGAGTTAGGTACGACTGTCCCCATTGCAGATGAGGAAACCGAGGCTGAGCAAAAATCAGCTCACAGCACTCAAGTATAACCTGGGATTTTTTTTAAAGGGTAATTTTTCCTCCTACATTCACCCTCTTAACATCCATGCTAGCCATCGGTCAGGTTTTTATGCCAAGAAATCAAAAATCCTAAGTCAACTAGAAATAGCTCTTATGTCAGTTCTTAAGCTGTTACATCACAATTTGGGGAAACTGAGAATTAAGACAGATGGATACTGATCTTTTAAAGCACAAAATCTATGGGACTTGGAGCTTTGGTTGGCTGCACAGGAAGAAGGAAAGGCAGAGGTCAGCATAGTTCCCTATTTTCCGGCACGCGTGCCTGGGAATGAGGAGAAGGTGCCTCTGGGGAGACGGGCTGCGTTGAACCTGTGTTTACTGTGGGGTGCATCCCAACAGGCAGCAAGGAATGGGTCCCACCTCAGCTGGGAACCTGGAATAAGCAGATGTGACATGACAGTCATCAGAGCATAAAGGAGGGTGAGATGGAGACCTGGAGGCCTCCGGCCGTCCTCATGGAGGGAACAGGGTGTCACGGAGGCTCTGAGATTGTGACAGGCATATGTGGAAGGAAAGACCCCTCAGTGGATTGAGATGGTCACATTTCCAAAGGGCTGTGCTGCCACGCTGCTCTGCCCCAGTGCAATGCACGGAACCCATGGCAGCCCAGCAACAGTAAGGAGAGGGAGGTAGACAGAGGTGAAGAGACATACAAAGATGGGAAACCAGCGCTCGGGATTCCACCTGAGACACCCTCACTCATCTGGGAGATTGGACACTTCCTGGGAGAACCAACACGTCTGGGAGAATGGACAGTTCCCAGGAGGATGGAGAGGTCCTAGGAGGATGGACAGTTCCCAGGAGGATGGACAGGTCTGAGAGGATGGACAAGTCTGGGAGGATGGGCAGGTCTCAGGAGGATGGACACATGGTTGGCCTAGAAACTTTCCTCCTGCTTACAGCTTATTTTATTCTCATTTTATCACTTATGTTAAATGTATCTTTTGCATTTTTGGGAATGAGATGAAATACAAATACTATCAATAATGAAAAACATGTATTTGTCCATATGTGCTAGTGTACTTCTATTCGTGTACATGTGCCACATCTGTGTGGGAGCCAGTGAGCAGCCTGGCACCCAGTAGGTCTTCATTACAACTGTGTTCAGCCCCGGACTCACTCCGCAAGGGCACGGGGCAGTTCCCACAGCACCACACGGGCCCCTCTAGCTGCAGTCCTGTCTCCTGGATCAGAGCATGGCCCTGCGTCCTGGTGGCAGCTGCTTCCCAGGGGAGTCTGGTGTTCATGTGACCGCAGTCTCTGCTGGGAAATCTTCCCCGGGCTCTGACGCCTTCCTCACAGCTCCCTTCCTGGGAATTACAGGTCTCTGATCAGGGGCGAGGCAATTAGACACCGAGTCTCACTCAGCAAACACTCCGCCCACCCATGCCCCAGGGTCAGGCAGAGTCTCCGGAGAGCTGGTGAGCCGGGGCTAGCAGGACCCTCATCCACGTAAAGGCTCTCACTGAAGCTGCAATCTCTCTCCTGGGTCCTGGGGGGGGGTCCCTCAAAGTCAGAAGCTGCCACTGCCCTGACTTCTCTGCTTCCTTTCCCTATGTCCCCTCTCACCCCCTCTCACTCCCCACCATGTTCTGGGTGTAGAACTGAGTGTGGTGGCCTTGGAGGGGTGCGGCTCCCCCCATTTGAGGAAGAACTCATTTGTGTAAAAGGAGTCAACCAAACCGAGACACCCTCTGGCTTGAGCAGAAGGCTGAAGGGTGATTGATTTTAAGAGATTTATCTCGGGCCCCTACTATGTTCCACACATGGTTATGGGTCCTGGAGGCACGCCTTTAAGTGAAATAAAGATGGTACCTACCCTCATGGTGCTTGGTTCTCACAGGCAGGGAAGGAGAAGATGGCCAATGACACAACTCACTGAGTCATAAGATTCAGGCAGCGAGCAGAGCGGCGGAAAGGAGCCAGGGCACCAGAACCCAGAAGGCTGTGTGGTGTGCGCCTGGTCCCTGCTTCAGCTGGGTGGTCAGGGAAGGCCTCCCCGAGGTTGTTAAGCTGAACCCTGAAAGAGGAGAGAAGGCAGAGCCCTTTAAAGATCCAGGAGGAACACCCCAGGCAGAGGGAAGAGGAAGGGCATGTCCTTGACGGCTGCCAGCAAATAGTTTTCTCACAGGCATTTACCTTCCTCTGCAAACCCTCCACACGCACCTCTGTGCCGCACTGTGGGCAACGGTGAGTCAGAGTGTCTCTAGGTTCCTTCTTCTCTGACATTTTTCATTCAGTGCATCTCCTTGGGCAAAGCCAGTTTGGAGGAAGAGAAGGGTCATGGGCTCAGGATGCTCTGCCACAATGGTGCCCCCAACCTTCCCTTCTTCCCACCCTCTTCCTATTCAAGTCCAAGAGCAACGGTCAAAACAGGAGAAGATTCTGTTCATCCTCTTAAACCACCTCTTGCCCTTCACCTCGATCATCTCCCAGCCTCCCCAGCGCTGGGATCTAGAGCAGAAAGAAGGCCAAGAAGGATTAGAAACCACTTGTTTAAGGCACCATCAAGGTCCTGCAGATCAGCCCGTGTTTTACGCTGGCAGGACTCTGCAGTGCCTCATCCTCAGGCGAGCCCTGGCTTCTCTCGGCTGTAGCAGCTCTTGCTCCCCAGATCTCAGGCAGCTGCTGAGCTCTGCTGGGTCTTCCCCAATCTGCCTGCAGACCAACCGGTGCCTCTGAGGTTCCACGGCTACCTCCTCTAATGACGTGTGCAGATGAGTCGTCTGGTTCTAGGGAGAACTTTGGATTTTCAAGTGCAAGGTGGCCTCCTGGACTCCTGGTCTCATGAGAGACCACAGGAATGTGCCCTGGCCCAGGGTTCCTCAGCCTCAGCACCATGGATGCTTGGGGCCAGTTCATTCTTTGCTGCGGGGGACTCTCCTGCATATTCTGGGGTGTTGAGCAGCATCCCCGGGCGGCCTCTGCTCACTAGCTGCCGGCAGTACCCCTGCCCTTAGTTGTGAAAACTAATAAAAATGGCTCCAGACATGTTACCAGGAGACCCCCGTGGGCTCGGGCTGCCTGTCACTGTGTCCAATAATGAAGGCGGGGTTGAATCACATGAAGCGTTTATTGAGAAGGCCAGCCAGCCAAGAAGACAGGGCGCTTATAAGCATTCAAATCCTGTCTTACAGCAGGTGCAGGGGACAGGGTTATAGAGGGGAAGGCGCTGGGGTGAGGCTGGGAACGGAGTGCAGCTACATGCAGCCCTGGGGGTCTGCAGACGTCAGCTATTGTCCTCTAGTCACCAGGGGAGGAGATGATGTGGATGAGATGATGTGGATGAGATGATGTGGATGAGATGATGTTTTGACTCCTGGTGGGTGGGTCTGAGCCTGCTTATCAGTTCTGCTTCCTGAAGTCACAGTTGAGTCACTTCCTCCATTGCTTCCCACAGGCCTTGGAAAGGAAACTTAAGGAAAACCTAACCCCCTATTCACGTATGAGAAACTTAACCCCTATTCACATAAGTATATGTGTTCTAAGATTTAAAATAAGATGAATATTTTCCAGCTTAGTTCAGATGCTCTATCTATCAGGTTATAAGTCCCCCTGTCGGACATTGCATATGTTTCCTTGGGGACAAAACCGTCTCTGTTGCAAACTGTTGCCCAGCTTACCCCAAGCAGAAGGTATGTGGCTGAAGTAAGGACACGTTTCTGCTTCACGTATGAAAACTGGATTCTCGCTGACTCCATACTGCCCTTCAGAGTGTGAGGTCACCTGTGGTCTAGCGCAGTGGTCGGCAAACTCATTAGTCAACAGAGCCAAATATCAACACTACAACGATTGAAATTTCTTTTGAGAGCCAAGTTTTTTAAACTTAAACTATATAGGTAGATACATTGTTATTAACTTAATTAGGGTACTCCTAAGGCTTAGGAAGAGCCACACTCAAGGGGCCAAAGAGCCGCATGTGGCTCCCGAACCGAAGTTTGCCAACCACTGGCTAGCAAGAGGCTTGCTGGAGGTCTTCCATCTTCGGGGTCCCTTCAGCAGGATGGCATCATACCACGGAGGAGATTAAATGCTGAAATTAAAAGCTTGTACAAATTGAGAAATATTAAACCTTCGGCATCGCAGCCCTGCAAGACGTTACCAACGACACTGCACTTGGAGCTGCTCCCCTCTGAATAACACAGACTCATCAGACCATGGTGAGCTCAACAGTTACACTTAGCAGGGCCCGGTGCCTCCCTGGTGAACATCGCGGAGCTGGTAGTCATGGGAGTATTCGGAATTCAGGAAACGTCTCCCCGCATGTAAGGGGCCCTTTATAAAGCACTCGGATCAAATGAGAGCATGACTTACCGAGAGGTGAACGACTCCAGTTACAGAATCACATCGTTCTATTTGTTTCTTTGGCAGCTGATCCTCATCAGATCTTGTTTAAATTCTCTTACGCTATTGAGTAGCAGGGTCTTGTCTACCTTCCTCACCGCTGTACCCTCCGTGACGGGAACAGTGCTGGACAGGCGGTGAGTAAAGGCGCTGAGGACAAACGAGTGATGTTATTCCTCACACACACAGCCCTGCAATTGAAGAGAAGACAAGTAGAGGGAAAGGGTAGGAGAGGCCTCCAGGAGGGCTGCTGGGAGGGAGCAGGGAGGAGGCAGAGTTCGCCGTCCGCCCTCCCTCCGTGTGCTGCATGCTCCCAGGCACGGTGTCCTAGCTGCAGCCCCACAGCTCCCACTGTCTAGAGTTCGGAAGACATATGTTGACACCCGATTTTGCTGCTAAGACCTGTGTGGCCGTGGTTAAGTCAAATAACTGCTGTGACCCGTAGGTTCTTCCTCTGTCAGATGGGGACCTAACACCCACTGTGTCAGAAACATTTACTGCCAAGTATCAGTGCTGCCCCCCCCCAAAACCCCACCCCACCATTCCCAGTCAGGCAGGGCCATGTGACTGATTCTGGCCGCGGGGCTGTGGGAGGAGGGTAGCCATCCTCCTCAGCTCCTGCTTCCCTGACAGTGAGCACGCGGGTAGACTCCGCACGGACGTAACTGGACACAGCATGATGGCACACGGGCTGTCGTTGAGTGAGGCTGCTGCCAGCGCAGGCTGAGGGGACAGTTACAGCATAAACTAGATTCTGACCAGCGTGCAGCATGAGGCGATGGATTCGTGCACCATATGGAAATAAAACGAAAACCTCTAACAGGTGCAAGGCATAGAGTACATGGTCATCATCATTTTCACCTGGGACTTTATATCCAGTGTCCTACGTGGGTGGACGGCAGCCTCTTCCCGCCTTGCCAGCCCTGGCCCCACTGTCCTCCTCACACATGAAGGCCCGTCTAGGACAAGGTGAGCTGGCAAGGCCTCTCTGTGCGGGCAGGAGAGCTTTCTGCTTGGTACAGCGTTCTTTTTTTTTAAGGGCCCATTGCAGAAGTCCTTGGGAACAGAAGGCGCACCTAGACAGTGGGGATGTGTGTGGATAAACAGCCACCTGCTCTGGAACCTACAAACTGCGTGTCGCCAAGTGAGCAGCTGGTGCAGGTGTGATTGGAGAGGCGCACATGTTTGGCTGTGACAAAAGCCCCAAGACCTGGAGAACAACTTCTCCCGGAGACGGCTAGCACGACCTCGTGTTCCAGGCTTCACCAGCAGGAAGTTATTGTCATGGGGTGCCTATGGTGCGAGTGCAGCAACCGTCATCTTTTCAGCGGCACGTGGCTAAGTGCATTAGGACTGGCGTCTGGCACAAACTGGACGCTCAGCCCCCGCTCAGCACCTCTTACCGGGGTGAGTTTAGGCGAGATTTGGCCTCTGAGCAGCAGCTTTCGCCTGCAGGATAAGGATAAATTCCCCTGCCTGCCTGTGGGTTACCGAGAAGACTGAGCGAGATACACAGGAAAGCAAATATGGCAGCGTCTGGCACCAGAATACATGCTCAACGCATGTTTACAATAATTGCTACGACCATCGTCATCACCACTATTATTCTTAGGACCCCATCTGTTGTGTCACTCTATCCCCATGATTACATGGACTGCTCTTGAAGTGCCAATAATTACATCTGAGAGGAAATTCTCCACGTTCTTCTTATTATTTCTAGCCCAAATTTGATTTAGCAAATTAGCTATCTATCAGGCACTGAATTGTATGTTTTCACTCAAGTTATTTCAATGTATTCTTATAAAGCCTCTATATAATCATTAAAACCATGTAGAAACACATAGGCTCAGAGGAAACAGCTCATATATTTTCACTTTGGGGGAGTACAAACTAAGATCTGATTCGAAAGCCCTTACTTTGCCCATTTTTCATTACAATTTCAAGTGACGTAGGATAGCCACCTTGAGGTCTGGGTCCCCTCCTCCTCCCAGCCTATGTAATTTTGGCCAACATAATCCTTTGCGTCTCTAAAATTAAGTATTTAATAATATTCATAGTTAGATATTATTTTTCTGTGCTTTAATTAAAAAAATGCATCCACAGACACTATTTTATTTGAGTCTTGC
>NW_005873828.1:38612-44048 GCF_000147115.1 Myotis lucifugus | reverse complement strand
CCCATCCCCTCTCCATGGACCTCAGTGCTTTTTTCCAATCCCTGCCTATTTCATGAGTGCGTCTGATGGGGAGTCTCAAAAAATACATCTCTGAACAATTGTGCAACAATTTCTGTGAGGCAACCTTCTAGGGGGAGCCCTACCAGTGCAGGTGTGCCCCTGTGGGACTTTGGCAGGTCCTGCACACTGTTCTCCCAGAGGAGGGGCTTTCGCCTTCCTCCCCAGGGGACCTGCTGGGGTCTCTGCTGCCTCACTTTGTCCCCAGGGCTGGTCCCCACCAGCGCAGAAGCCTCATCGGGTGGTGGGGCATCTCTGGCATGTAGAGGCCTGTGCACTGGCTCTCATGTTGGAAGTGCATGTGTTTGCCCTTTGTCCCTTTAGAAAACACCAACCATTGAGAGTTTCCTGCACCACAGGGATGACACACCTTGGCCTTGTGTTGTGTGGAATGCTTTCCAGCTTGTGGTTCGTCTTCCCAGATTTCTGCATTTTTCTAGTTGTTTTGGGCACAGGAAGAGTCAACCATTGCCTGACTGGCTTCTGGCCCTGGGGTCACACTTAGCCCAGTGGTCTCTACCCTGAGATTATGGGCATGCTTACGGAAAGGGTTTTTTTTTTCCTCCATCTAATCTCTAATCCATCTACAAATTCCCTATTAGCAAAAAAGGTATTTCAGATAAAAACAGATAAACATGTGAGCTGACACAAAAAAGCACTTATTGTGAGATTTCATGTCTAGGGAACAGGTAAGGGGCAGAGACAGGAATCAGATCAGGGGCAGGAGGAGTGGGGAGTGAGTACCATCACTGCAGGGTCTCCTTTTGGGATGATGGGACATCCTACAACTAGATAGTGGTGATGCTTACACAGCACCATGACTGTCCTTCATGCCCAGGAATTTAAAATATGAACAATAACATTTAAATTATGAACAATAACCATTTAAAATATATTTATTTATTACTTACAGTACATTATACAATGGAAAAATGAAGACTAAAAACAGATATAAGAAAATAATAAAAGCAAGACCCCAAATAAGAAAAATAAAAAGACAACCCAAATCACACAATCGAGAACATATAAACTAAATAAATAAAAAATTAAAAGGAAAAGATCAAGGAGTGAGGGTGAAACAAGGTTGTCCCTTGGGACAGGGCCAGCACATTCAACAAGCAGCCCTTGAGCTAGGCCCTTCACAGGCAGCTGCTGCTCCTCTGAGGCAGGAACCAGCATGGGCTGCTGGGAAGGTTCTTCATCCAGCGGTGGTAGGGACTCAGTTTTGTCTGGGGCCGCCCGTGGTTCCACAGCTGCAGCAGGAGAGGCTGCTGGAGGTGGGGAAAGCTCAGGAGGAGGACAGGACTCCAGCTCTGCATCCTGCTCCTCAGGATGGACTTCAGGTACGACAGGAGGAACTGCCTCCACCTCCTGGGCTGGTACTGGAGATAGAGGAGGAGAAAAGATCACCCACGTGCCTGCATTTCCATCTGTCCCCCAAAGTGAGAACAGAGCTAGAGCCTAGGACCCACCAAAGGATGTGCTCCACACTGGCAGTCCAGCAGAGGGGTGGTCTTAGGCGGTCTTTGCTCCTGGCCAGGCTCTAGGGGTGCTCCCTATGTGTCTGGCAACACCCTCTCCCCATAAGCTCACATGGACCTCCCCAAACCTTCCGCCCATATACCTCCCCACTTTCTTACCCTTGGGCCCTTGAGCTGGGCGCTCCACAGGCTGCTCCTTTTCTGAGGCAGGAACCAGCATGGGTTCCAGGGAGGGTTCTTCATCCAGCGGTGGTGGGGCCTCAGTTTCGTCTGGGGCCGGCCCTGGATCCACAGCTGCAGCTGGAGAGGCTGCTGGAGGTGGTGAAAGCTCTGGAGGTGGACACTCTTCCAGCTCTGCATCCTGCTCCTCAGGATGGACTTTGGGTGTGACAGGAAGAACCACATCCACCTCCTGGGCTGGTGCTGGAGTTGGCAGAGGAGAAAAGATCACCCACGTACCTGTATTTCCATCTGTCGCCCAAAGACAGAACACTGGGCACATTTCAGGACCTACCACAGGACGTGCTCCCCAAAAACTTAGGAAGTGAGGTCACCTGTGGTTCCCCTACCCTGAGCATCTCCTCAGACATGAGCACTTCCTGACGATCGAGCCCAACAGACCCTGGTAACCAGGCAGCCCCATTCTATAACTGCCCCTTCCTGTCTCACTCAGACAGAGACATTGGAGAGGACACCATGTTTTCGTGTTGTCTCCCAGTGTGCCGAGGCTAAGGCCTCAAGAGGGGCAGTGATGAGAGTGTGTTTGCCCGCCGCTGGATCAGGGCTCAGCCCAGATGACTCCTGTGGCCCTTTGCACGGCAAGTTCCGGAGGTAACACAGGGAGGCTTAGGGCAGTTTTTTTCGGGCCCGGCCACCACTCTGATCCCACCTGAGCAGCCCTATGTCCCCTCCTCGTGTGTGTGTGTGTGTGTGTGTGTGTTTGTGTGTGTGTTGGTGGGGGGGCAGTGTAAAGGGTGTTCATGTTGAGAGGGCTTGCCAGGAACAGGAACAGGAACAGGTTGGGTTGGGGGGTCAGGACCAGTAATGTTTGCACCCCAGGTCAAGGCTGGCTGGGTGGACATGGAGTGTGGGTGGCGCCTTCTGCTCCAGGTCTATCCTGAGCCCTGGAGGTGACTCTCATTTCCCCTGGGTGGGGGTCTGTGCAGACACAGGGCTGGGCCTGATCCGGGAGCAGAAGTTCCAGGGGGCAGAAGCACAGTGACTGGGCCCAGGCTTGAGGCCTCCTGACCAGCTGCTGGTCACTGTCATTGCAGAGCTCAACCCAAGTCAAGGTAGAGCAGCAAGTGAGGGAGGAAGACCCCCGCCCCATTGAGGGGCCGGTGAGGGTGAGCCACACCACTGAGGGCCAGGTCAGGCCTGAAGTGAGTGTGGCCACCTGGGGGTCTGGGGAGCCAGTGCCTGTGGGTGGATGGAGGAGGACTCCTCCACCGAAGCCCCCCAGGCTCCACAAGCCTCGAACCTCGAAGCCCCTCAGTCCCAACACCAGGATGGCAATATTCAACCCTGCCCTGGAGCGCTATTCTTCTGTTACTAACACCAAGAGGGAAGACCTGGAGCCCAACAAGGCAGAGCCCAAGGGTGAGAAGGCGAGGGGGGCAAGGGTAGGGAAGAAATGGGTGGGGGAAGTGCAGGCGAGTTTATGGGGAGGGATTGTTGCCAGAGCACCCCCGAGCCTGGCCAGGAGCAAGGACCAGCCTCAGACCACATATCTGTTGGACTGTGGTTGGGGAGCACGTCCTGTGGTAGGTCCTGAAATGTGCCCAGTGTTCTGTCTTTGGGGGACAGATGGAAATACAGGTACGTGGGTGATCTTTTCTCCTCCTCCAACTCCAGCACCAGTCCAGGACGTGGAGGCAGCTCCTCCTGTCACACCCAAAGTCCATCCTGAGGAGCAGGATGCAGAGCTGGAGGTGTGTCCTCCTCCAGAGCTTTCACCACCTCCAGCAGCCTCTCCAGCTGCAGCTGTGGAGCCGGGGGGCCGGCCTCAGACAAAACTGAGGCCCCACCACCGCTGGATAAAGAACCTTCCCAGCAGCCCATGCTGGTTCCTGCCTCAGCGGAGGAGCTGCCTGTGGAGGGCCCAGCTTAAAGGGCCCGTTGTTGAATGTGCTGGCCCTGTCCCAAGGGACATCCTTGTTTCACCCTCACTCCTTGATCTTTTCCTTTTAATTTTTTTTATTCAGTTTACATGTTCTCCATTGTGTGATTTGGATTTTTATCTTTTTTATTTTTCTTATTTTGGGTCTCCTTTTTATTATTTTCTTTTTTCTCTTTTTAGTCTTCATTTTTCCATTGTATAATCCATTGTAAGTAATAAATAAATATATTTTAAATGGCTATTGTTCATATTTTAAATGTTATTGTTCATATTTAAATTCCTGGGCATGAAGGACAGTCATGGTGCGGTGTCAGCATCACCACTGTCAAGTTGCAGGATGTCCCATCACACCTACAAGGAGAGCCTGCAGCAACAGTTCTCACTCCCCACTCCTCCTGCCCCTGATCTGATTCCTGTCTCTGCCCCTTACCTGTTCCCTAGACATGGAATCCCACAATAAGTGTTTTTTGTGTCAGCTAACATGTTTATCTGTTTTTATCTGAAATAGCATTTTTGCTATTAAAAAGGGAATTCATAGATGGATTAGAGATTAGATGGAGGAAAAAAAAACCCTTTCCGGAAGCATGCGCATAATCTCAGGGTAGAGACCACTGGGCTAAGTGTGACCCCAGGGCCAGAAGCCAGTCAGGCAATGGCTGACTCTTCCTGTGCCCAAAACAACTAGAAAAATGCAGAAATCTGGGAAGACGAACCACAAGCTGGAAAGCATTCCACACAACGCAAGGCCAAGGTGTGTCATCACTGTGGTGCAGGAAACTCTCAAAGGTTGGTGTTTTCTAAAGGGTCAAAGGGCAAAAACATGCACTTCCAACATGAGGGCCAGTGCACAGGCCTCTACATGCCAGAGATGCCCCTCCACGCAGATAAGGCTTCTGGGCTGGGGGGGTCCACCTCTGGGGACAAAGGGAGGCAGGTCCCCTGGGGAAGAAGGGGAAAGCCCCTCCTCTGGGAGAACAGTGTGCAGGACCTGCCAAAGTCCCACAGGGGCACACCTGCACTGGCAGGGCTCCCCCTAGAAGGTTGCCCCACAGAAATTGTTGCACAATTGTTCAGAGATGTATTTTTGAGACTCCCCATCAGAGCACTGATGAAATAGGCAGGAATTGGAAAAAGCACTGAGGTCCATGGAGAGGGGATGGGACCACCAATCTTGGTCCACGTGGACAAGGGAAGCTGAGCAGCTGCTTAATTTGGTGCAGGGGTCTCTACGTGTCAACAGATGAAGACCTCAGGGGTTCCTTCACATGAGACAAATGGACCAATCATTTGCATTGAGGATCCCACCCACTAAACCCCTTACATCTGCAGCCATGTTCTGTGTTTGGGAGGCACATGGAAATGCAGGCACGTGGGTGATCTTTTCTCCTCTCACAACTACAGCACCAGCCCAGGGGGCAGAGCAGGCTCCTGTTTCAACAACGTTCCCATCCAGAGGAGCCCAATGCAGAAGCAGATGTAGAGGCCTGTCCACCTCCAATGGTCCCGCCACCTCCAGCAGCTCCTGCTGAAGAGCCAGGGCCGGCCTGTGCAGCTCTCCTCACCGAACTGAGGACCCTCCAACCCTGGCTGCAGAGCCCTGCCTCCACTCTGTCCTGGTTCCTGCCTCAGAGGAGGAGCTGCCTCTAGCAAAGGCATCAGGGCCAGCTCAAGGCCTGTTTGTTGAATGTGGTCACCCTGCCATCAGAAGATTGTTTAACCCTCACACACTGACCTTTTACTTTTATTTTCTTTAATTATGCATTTTTGTTTTCTCTATGG
>NW_005873828.1:36996-38348 GCF_000147115.1 Myotis lucifugus | reverse complement strand
ACACCATTCCAGAAGTCCTTCCAGACGGACTTCTGGACCAAGCTGGGGTTGTGAGGGCTGAGGCAAGCCACTGCGGCTGTGAGGGCCAAGCCCCTTGGACGAATTTCATGCATTGGGCCTCTAGTTTATAATAAAAACTCTCAGGAAAGTGGGAATAGAGTGAACACACATCTACATAATAAAGGACATATATGACAAACCCACAGCCAACATCATATTCAACGGGAAAAAATTAAAAGTGCTTCTGTTAAAATCAGGAACAGTACAAGGATGCTCACTTTCACCACTGGTAGTCAATATAGTACTGGAAATGCTGGCCACAGCAATCAGACAAAAAGAAGAAATAAAAGGCATCCAAATTGAAAAGGAAGAAGTAAAACTGTTACTATTTGCAGATTACATGATACTATATAGAGATAACCCTAAAGATGCCACTAAAAAATTACTAGAATGGATAAATGAATGTATTACAGAAGCAGGATACAAAATAAATATCCAGGAATCAATTGTGATTTTTACACAATAATGAATTATCAGAAATGGAAACTAAGAAAACAATCCCATTCACAGTTGCTAAATACACACACACACACACACACACACACACACACCTATGAATAAATTGAACCTAAGATGTAAAAGATCTGTACTTGTTAATTTATAAGTCACTGTAAAGGGAGCCCACTGCATGGGAGAACATATTGACCAATGATACTTCTGATAATGGGTTCATTTCTACAATATATAAGGAACTCATAACACTTAAAAGGAAGACAATCAATCAATTAAAAAATTGGCAAAGGACCTGAATAGACACTTCTCTAAAGAGGACATACAGATGGCCAATAGACATAGGGTAAAGTGCTCAAAGTCACTAATCATCAGAGAGATGCAAATTAAAATGACAATGAGTATCATCTCACTCCTGTCAGAATGGCTATCAGCAACAAATCAACAAACGACAAGTGTTGGTGAGGATGTGGAAACAAGGGAACCCTAGTGCACTGATGGTCGGGATGCAGACTGGTGCAGCCACTGTGGAAAACAGGGTGGAGTTTCCTAAAGAAATTAAAAAGGGAACAGCCATTTGACCCAGTGATCCCATGTCTTGGAATATATCCTAAGAAACCTGAAACACCAATCAGAAAGAATATATGCACTCCTATGTTCATAGCAGCGCAATTTACAATAGCTAAGATGCGCAAGCCACCCAAGTGCCCATCAGCAGATGAGTGGAGAAAAAAGCTGTGGTACATTTACACCATGGAATAATATGCAACTGTAAAAAGGAAGGACCTCTTACCCTTTGATACAGCATGGAGGGACCTGGAAAGTATTAGGCTAAGAAGAAT
>NW_005873828.1:33757-36590 GCF_000147115.1 Myotis lucifugus | reverse complement strand
GGTCTGTACAAGCCCTGGAGCCCTCCTGCAGTCCCTCCCCAGCTGGCCAACCTCCCACTTCCCTTTCCGTTGCCTTCCTATATAGTAACAACAAAACTTCAGAAAAAGAAATAGAAAAAACAAATCCTTTTGTAATACCCAAAGGATTAAAATACCTAAGACTAAACAGAGAATGTGAAAGACCTATGTACTTAAAATTACAAAACATTATTAAGAGATTGGAAAAGACACAATGAAATGGAAAAACATCTCATGTTCATGGATTAGATACAGGGGTCCTCAAACTTTATAAACAGGGGGCCAGTTCACTGTCCCTCAGACCACTGGAGGGCCGGACTATAGTTTTAAAAAAAATTATGAACAAATTCCTATGCATACTGCACATATCTTATTTTGAAGTAAAAAAACAAATGTTTTCGGCGGGCCGCATGTGGCCCACAGGCCATAGTTTGAGGACCCCTGGATGAGAAGAATCAACATAGTTAAAATGGCCATATTACCCAAAGCAATATACAGATTTATTGCAATCCCCATCAATATCCCAACGTCATTTTTTAAAGAAATAGAACGAGAAATCATCAGATTTGTATAGAACCGCAAAAGACACAGAATAGCCAAAACAATCCTGAAAAGAAAGAACGAAGCTGGAGGTATCACACTACCTGATAGTATTGGCTGAGAAACAGGCAGACAGATCAAAAGAAGAGAATAGAGAGCCCAGCTATAAAACCACACATATATGGACAGATGTTTACAACAAAGGAACCAAAAGTGCACATTGGAGTAAAGATAGTCTCTTCAATAAGTGGTGCTGGGGAAACTGGAAAGCCACATGCAATCGAGTGAAACTAGATTACAGTTTGTCCCCATGTACAAAAATTCATTCAAAATGGGTTAAAGACCTAAACATAAGACCCAAAACTCTAAGTTACAGAGAAGAAAATATAGGTACCAAACATATGGACCTGGGTGATAGAGAAGATTTTATGGACTAGACCCCAAAGGCAATGGAGGTAAAGGCAAAAATCAATTAATGGGACTATATCAAACTGAAGAGCTTTTACACAGCAAAAAAAATGGACAGCAAAACTAACAGGCAGCCAACAAGATGGGAGATGATATTTGCAAACAGTAGCTCTGACAAGGGTTTAATTTCCAAAATATATGAAGAACTCATAAAACTCAACACCAAACAAATAAACAATCCAATCAAAAAGTGGGCAGAGGACCTGAAAATACACCTCCTCCAAGAAGACATACAAACAGCCAATAGATATATGTTCAACTTCACTGGCAATTAGAGAAATGCAAATTAAAACTATAATGATACCACCTTACACCTATTAGAGTGGCCATTATCAACAAGACAAGCAACAACAAGTGTTGGAGAGGTTGTGGAAAAAAGGGAACCCTCATTCACTGCTGGTGGGAATGTAGACTGGTACAACCATATGGAAAGCAGTCTGGTAATTCCTCAAAAAATTAAGAATAGAGCTACCATACTACCTAGCAACTCCCCTCCTGTGTATATAGCCCCAAAATTAAAAATTATTTATATTCAAAGACATATGCACCCCTATGGTCATTGCAGCATTATTCATGGTGGCCAAGACATGGAAACAGCCAAAGTGCCCTGCAATAGAGGATTGGATAAAGAGATGTGGTACATATACACAATGGAGTACTACTCAGCCATAAGAAAAGATGAAATAGCGTCATTTACAACAAATGATGGGCCTTGAGAACATTATGCTAAGTGAAATAAGTCAGACAGAAAAAGCTAAGAACCATACGATTTCACTCATATGTGGGATAAAAAATGAAACATATGAACACAAATATCAGTGTGATGTTTCCTGGGGGATGAGGAGAGAAGGGGGTCCTAATATGAGGTAACAGGAGAAAACTTGATTTTGGGTGGTGGGGACAGGGTGCTATATGCAGATTTTGTACCTTAGAAATCCACACATGAAACCTATATGTTCATGTTGACCAATGTCACCCCAATAAATAAATAAAATAGAAAAAAAATGACATCTACTACTATTGTGTCTTAAACTCTCAACTAGGCTAATGCTTCCTAAGGGGACAAGTTATATTTCTAATGAACTCCCTTTCTATTGGAACTCACTATATTCATCTCCTGTCACCACCACAAACTCCCAGGCTTTAAAAGTAAACTCTGTCTTTCTCTGCCCCCACGTTGCTTCTCCTCTTCCTATACTCTCTCTGACAACACAGAAATTTCAGACCATCACAGACTCCTCCTCCTTTTGCCCCTCTGCCTTCTCCATTTGAATCATCACTAAACTTAGCTGATTCTATATAAAATTTATCTTCCAAATCTGAGTCCACCCCTCAAAATGTATTCATCATCTCTTACCTAAACTTCTGAAATAGTGCCCCAGATATACTCTTATATCCAACATTCCTTTATTCAGCAATTAGCCAATCATGTTTATTCAGTCACTCCACAGAGATGAGCTGAGCAACTAAAAGATGCTAGTAATTCTTCTATGTGCTAGAAAATCAATAACGAATACCTCTGAGCTACTGAGGCATTTATTTATATTCTCACAGTATAACCTTTGCAAATTAATCGTGTCAACTGTTGAAAACCTCAATGAACTCTGTATTGCCTACAGACTATGACTCAGTACAAATTCTGTAGCATGTCATAGAAAGTCCCTCACATTGAGGAGCCAGTCTATTTTAAAGAAACCTTTTCTGAACTGGAGAACATTATGCTAAGTGAAATAAGCCAGTCAGAGAAATATAAATATCACATGATCTCACTAATTTATGGAATATAATGAACAGCATAATCTGATGA
>NW_005873828.1:0-10087 GCF_000147115.1 Myotis lucifugus | reverse complement strand
AGCATATTACACTTTGATTGGTTGAACGGCCAACTGGTAGACCGGACACTTAGCATATTAGGCTTTTATTATATAGGATAAGAAAAGCAAGTGACTTTCAATTAAAATACATGGAATAAACATTTGTCATTTATTTGTATTTCTGAGTTAAATGAGTAATAAAATTAAGAAATGTCTATATTAGCAATTGCATCTTCTCTATTTACATTTATTTTTAGTTTGATGTAGTCCCATTTGTTTATTCTTTCTTTTGTTTCCCTTGCCTGAGGAGACACATCCAAAAATATTGCAGACAGCAATATCAAAGAATTTACTACCTATGGTTTCTTCTGGAAGTTTTATGTTTTCAGGTTTACATTTAAGTTTTTAATAAATTTTGAGATAATTTTTGTATATGTTATGAGACAGTGATCTAGTTTTAGTTCTTTGCATGTATCTGTCCAGTATTCCAAACACCATTTATTGAAGATATATTCTTATCCCATTTTAAATTATTGCCTCCTTTATCATAGATTAATTATAAATTAAACCTACAATGAGATATCACTTCACACCTGTCAGAACATCTACACTAATAAAAGAGAAAAATGGTAATTGGCGTACGACCGCTACCCTTCTGATTGGCTAATCAGCGTATCCTTATGCAAATTAACTGTCAGCCAAGATGGCGGCCGGCAGCCAGGCAGTTGGAAGCGAACATGAGGCTTCCTTGCTCCCGTGACTGCAGACTCCAACGTTCCCCGCCTTGCCGGACTCTGAGCTGGCAGTTTGAAACATTCTAACAAATATAGCCGGCTGGGATCTCAGAGCTGAAGTTATACATTGTTTCGATTATAGAACTGCAAACAAACCAGCAGCGGAAGCCTCAGAGCTAGAGCCAGAGCTAAAGCTGATCCAGAAGAAAAAAAAAAAAGAAAAAAAGGAGCGGTTGGGAGCTTCCCACCAGCCTGAAAGCAGCCCTCAGCCCCTCACCCAGACTGGCCAGGCACCCCAGTGGGGACCCCCACCCTGAAGGGTGTGTGACCAGCTGCAAACAGCCCTCAGCCCCTCATCCAGGCTGGCCAGGCACCCCAGTGGGGACCCCCACCCTGATCCAGGACACCCTTCAGGGCAAACCAGCCGGCCCCCACCCATGCACCAGGCCTCTATCCTATATAGTAAAAGGGTAATATGCCTCCCAGCACCGGGATCAGCGGAGCCGCGAGGCCTCCTGGCACCAGATCAGCGTGACAGGGTGCAGCGCCCAAACCCCCTGATCGCCCTGCGGCTCTGTGTGTGACAGGGTGTGGCGTCCCAACCCCCTGATCGGCCCTGCTCTGTGTGTGACAGGGGGTGGTGCCCCAACCCCCCTCCCCCCGCCCACGGGCCCTGCTCTGTGTGTGACGGGGTAGAGCCATAACCTCCCTATCGGCCCTGCCCTGAGTGTGACAGTGGCGGCGCCCCAACCCCCTGATTGGCCCTGCTCTGTGGGTGACAGGGGGCAGTGCCCTAACTCCCCTATCGGCCCTACTCTGTGCGTGACAGGGGGGAGCTCCCCAACCTCCTGATGGGCCTTGCTCTGTGCATGAGAGGGGGAGCTCCCCAACCCCCTGATTGGCCCTGCTCTGTGAGTGACAGGGGGCAGCGCCCCAACCCCCTGATGGGCCCTGCTCTGTGAGTGACAGGGGGCAGCGCCCCAACCCCGATTGGCCCTGCTCTGTGCATCACAGGGGGTGGCGCCACAACCTCCCCATTGAACCTGCCTTGAATGTGACAGGGGGCGGTGCCCCAACCCCCCAATCAGCCCTACCCTGAGCGTGACTGAGGGTGGCATCGCAACCTCCCAATCCACCCTGCTCTGTGCTTGACAGGGGGCGGCGCCCCAACTCCCCAATCAGCCCTGCTCTGAGCCTGACCAGGGGCTGCACCTAGGGATTGGGCCTGCCTTCTGCCACCCGGGAGCAGGCCTAAGCCAGCAGGTCGTTATCTCCCGAGGGGTCCCAGACTGCGAGAGGGCACAGGCCGGGCTGAGGGACCCTCTCTTCCCCCCCCCCGAGTGCACAAATTTTTGTGCACCGGGCCTCTAGTGTTTATATATATATATTGCAATAATGTTGCTTTTGCCACGAAATTCAAGAAATATCGTGGAGCGTGGGGATGGTTTCCAAATTGGGTCAACCACTGTGGAAAACAGCATGGAGGTTCCTGAAACAATTAAAATTAGAAGTACCATATGATCCACCCATTCTAGTTCTGGGTATTTAACTAAAGAAATCCAAAAAACTAATTTGGAAACATATCTGTACTTCTATGTTTATTGCAACATTATTTACAATAGCCTAGATGTGAAACAACCTAAGTGTTCATCAATAGACATATGGATAAAGGTGTGCTGCATATATATTGTAGAATGTTAGTCATTAAAATGAATGAAATATTGCCATTTGTGCAACATGGACGGACCTAGGCAGGGGTGGGCAAACTTTTTGACTCGAGGGCCACAATGGGTTCTTAAACTGGACCGGAGGGCCGGAACAAAAGCATGGATGGAGTGTTTGTGTGAACTAATATAAATTCAATCATTACATAAAAGGGTACGGTCTTTTTTTTTTTTTTTTTTAGTTTTATTCATTTCAAACGGGCCGGATCTGGCCCGTGGGCCGTAGTTTGCCCACGGCTGAGAGGGTATTATTCTAAGTAAAATAAGCCAGACAGAAAGACTAATGCTATATGATTTCACTTATATGTGAAGTCTAAAAAACAAAATAAGTGAACAGACAAAACGAAAACAGATACAGAGAATAAATTAGTGGCTGCTAAATGGTAGGTGGTTTGGGGGGATGGCTGAAAAATGTAAAAAGGATTAAGAAGTACAAATTGCCAGTTATTAAAATAGTCATGGGGATGTAAAGCACAGAACAGGGGATACAGTCAATAACATTATAATAACTATGTATGGTGTCATATGGGTACTAGATTTACACCTGAAATCTAAAATATTGTATATCAATCATAATTGAAAAATAAATTTTAAAAAGTTTAAACAAAACATTCAAGAAATTTAAAGCATTAAGAAATAAGTAAATTTGAAATTTTGAAAAGGAGGCAAAAACATACAATGGACTAAAGACAGCCTATTCAATAAATGGTGCTGGGAAAGTTGGACAGATATGTACAAAAAATGAAACTGGACCACCTTGTTACACCACACACAAGAATAAATTCAAAATAGGTTAAAGATTGAAATGTTGGACTTGAATCTATAAAAATACTAGAAGAATACACAAGTAGCAATATATTGGACATTTCTCATAGCAATGTCTTTTCCTGGTATATCTCCTTGGCAAGGTAAACAAAACAAAATAAACAAATGGGACTACATTAAACAAAAGTTTTTGCACAGCAAAATAAACCATCAACAAAATGAAAAGACAACCGACTGAATGGAAAAACATACTTGCCAATGATATATCTGAAAAGAGGTTAATATCCAAAAATCAATAAAACAAACAACCCAATGAAAAAATGGGCAAAAGTGATTCAAGGAACAACAGCCTCCTGATAACCACACCCTCTGTCTGAGAAACAGCAGCTGTGTGTGAAGACTCCCGCCAATAGCCAGAGGAGCCACAACAGCGGTGAACAGCACCCACCACAGGAGCTGCTGCCAACTGAGGAGCAGCTGCTACCACAACTGCTCGAGGAGCAACCTCAGCCCAAGGAGCCACTGCCAACCAGGGAGCAGCCACTGAATGACTCAACATCTAGATATGTTAGTGAGATCAAACATGGGTAGACAAAGAAACCCCCAAAGGAAAAAAAGGAGGACTCGCCAGTAAAGCAGCTAAGTGAAACCTAGGCATGCAGCATGACAGAAAAAGAATTCAGATTAAGGGTCCTAGAACACATAAACCGGATGGAGGAAAAAATCAACAACTTATGCAAGAAGAAAGAAGAAACAGATGAAAAGAAATCAATAAATTATGTAAGAACCAAGAAGAAATGAAGAGTGATATAGCTGCAATAAAAAACACCATTGAAAGCATCAACAGTAGACTAGGAGAAGCGGAGGACCGAATTAGCAAATTAGAAGACAGAGAAACAAAACACACACAAACTGAACAGCAATTGGAGGAAAAAAATTAATGACAGGAGGAGAGCCTAAGGGAACTATGGGACAACATGAAACGAAACAACATATGAATAATAGGGGTGCCAGAACAACAGAAAGAGGAACAAGACTTAGAAAACCTATTTGAAGAAATAATATCAGAAAACTTCACTGAGGTGGGAAAGAAAAAAGTCACACAAGCACAGAGAGTCCCAAACGAGGTGAACCCGAAAAGACCCAAACCAAGACACATAATAATTACCATGGCAAATGTTCAGGACAAAGAGAGGATCTTAAAGGCTGAAAGAGAGAGGCGGAAAGTTACATACAAGGAATCTCCCATTAGATTATCAAATGATTTCTCAACAGAAACACATCAGGCCAGAAAAGAATGGATGGAAATTTACAAAGTGATGCAAAGCAAAGGACTGAATCCAAGAATACTCTATCCAGCAAGGCTATCATTCAAAATTGAAGGGGAAATAAGAAGCATCACAGACAAAAAAAGGCTAAGGGAGTTTATCACCACCAAGCCAGCAATGCAAGAAATGCTAAAGGGACTGGTGTAAAAAGAAGAAATAAAAAGCTCAGAAAGAAAACAGCCACAAAAAATAGAAATGGCTACAAACAAGTACCTTTCAATAATAACTTTAAACGTAAATGGACTAAATGCTCCAACCAAAAGACATCAAGTGGCTGAATGGATAAAAAAAACATGACCCATACATTTGCTGTCTACAAGAGACCCACCTCAGAAGAAGGGACTCACACAGACTGAAAGTGAAGGAATGGAAAATATCTTTCAGGCAAATGGAAATGAAAAAAAAGCTGGGGTAGCAATAATTATATCGGACAAAATAGACCTCAAAGTGAAGGCCATAACAAGAAATAAGGGAGGCCACTTCATAATACTAAAGAGATCAATACAACAAGAGGATATAACCCTGATAAAATATATGCACCCAATGCAGGAGCACCCAAATACATAAAAAAACTCCTGGAAGATATCAAGGGAGAGATCGACAACAATACAATCATAGTAGGAGACTTTAATACACCACTGACATCACTGGATAATTCCTCTAGACAAACAATCAGCAAAGAAACAGGAATCCTAAATGACTCACTAGATCAGATGGACTTAATTGACATATTCAGAACACTTCACCCCAAAGCCACGGAATATACATTCTACTCAAGTGCTCATAGGACATATTCAAAATTAGACCACATATTGGGTCACAAACAAAGTCTCCCCAAATTCAAGAAGATTGAAATCATACCAAGCATCTTCTCAGACCACGATGGCATAATATTAGAAATAAACTACAATAAAAACAACCCAAAATACTCAAACACTTGGAAGCTGAATAGCATGTTATTAAATATTGATTGGGTTAACAATGAGATCAAAGAAGAAATTAAAAACATCCTGGAAACTAATGACAATGAAAACACAACAATCCAAAACCTATCGGACACAATGAAAGCAGTCCTGAGAGGGAAGTTTATAGCTCTACAGGCCTATCTCAAAAAACAAGAAAAAATGGTAGTAAATCATATAACTCTACATCTCAAAGAATTAGAAAGAGAGCAACAAGAAAACCCCAGAGTGAGCAAAAGGAAGGAGATAATAAAGATTAGAGCAGAAATAAATGACACAGAGACCAAAAAAACAATACAGAAAATCAATGAAATCAAGAGCTTATTCTTTGAAAGCATAAACAAGATTGATGAACCTCTAGCCAGGCTCACCAAGAAGCAAAGAGAGAGGACCCAAATAAACAAAATCAGAAATGATAGAGGCAAAATAACAACAGACCCCACAGAAATACAAATGATTGTTAAACAATACTACGGACAACTCTACTCCAACAAACTAGACAACCTGGAGGAAATGGACAAATTCCTAGAAAAATACAACATTCAAAACTCAATCAGGAAGAATCTAAAAATCTCAATAGGCCAATAACTATGGAAGAAATTGAAGCAGTCATCAAAAAGCTTCCAGCAAACAAAAGCCCAGGACCAGACGGCTTCACAGGGGAGTTTTACCAAACATTCAAGGAAGAACTAAAACCCATCCTCCTCAGACTACTACAAAAAATTCAAGAGGAAGGAACACTTCCAAGCTCATTCTATGAAGCCAGCATCACCCTAATACCAAAACCAGGTAAAGACAACAATGAAAGAGAATTACAGGCCAATATCCCTCATGAACATAGATGCCAAAATCCTCAACAAAATCTTAGCAAATCGGATCCAGCAGTACATCAGAAAGATCATACACCATGACCAAGTAGGATTTATCCCATGGATGCAAGGATGGTACAATATCCGCAAATCAATAAACGTGATACATCACATAAACAAACTGAAAGAAAAAAACCACATAGTCATATCAATTGATGCAGAAAAAGCATTCGACAAAATCCAACACCCATTTTTCATAAAAACTCTCAGCAAGGTGGGAATAGAAGGATCATACCTCAACATAATAAAAGCCATATATGACAAGCCCACAGCCAACATCATACTCAATGGACAAAAACACCATTTCCCCTAAGAACAGGAACAAGACAGGGATGCCCACTCTCACCACTCTTGTTCAACACAGTACTGGAAGTATTAGCCATTGCAATTAGACAAGAAGAAGAAATAAAAAGGCATCCAAATAGGAAAAGAAGAATTAAAACTGTCCTTATTTGCAGATGACATGATATTGTACATACAAAACCCTAAAGACTCTATCAAAAAACTACTAGACTTAATACATGAATTTGGCAATGTAGCAGGATACAAAATTAACCCCAAGAAATCTAAGGCATTTCTATACACCAATAGTGAACTTTCAGAAAGAGAGACTAAAAAAAACAATCCCATTTACCATCGCACCAAAAAAATTAAGCTACCTAGGAATAAACTTAACTAAAGAGGTAAAAGACCTCTACTCAGAAAACTATAGGACGTTGAAAAAAGAGATAGAGGAAGTCATAAACAGATGGAAGAACATACCGTGTTCATGGATTGGTAGAATCAACATCATTAAAATGTCCATACTACCCAAAGCAATCTATAAATTCAATGCACTTCCCATTAAAATACCAAGGGCATATTTCACAGATCTAGAACAAACTCTCCAAAAATTCATCTGGAATAAAAAAAGACCCCGAATAGCTGCAGCAATCCTGAGAAAGAACAAAGTAGGAGGGATCTCAATATCAGATATCAAGCTGTATTACAAAGCCACTGTTCTCAAAACTGCCTGGTACTGGCACAAGAACAGACATATAGATCAATGGAATAGAATAGAGAGCCCAGAAATCAGCCCGAACCAATATGCTCAATTAATATTTGACAAAGGAGGCAAGAACATACAATGGAGTCAAGATAGTCTCTTCAAAAATGGTGTTGGGAAAATTGGACAGATACATGCAAGAAAATGAAACTAGACCACCAACTTACACCATACACAAAAATAAACTCAAAATGGATAAAGGACTTAAATGTACGACGGGAAACCATAAAAATTCTAGAAGAATCCAAAGGCAACAAAATCTCAGACATATGCCGAAGCAATTTCTTCACTGATACAGCTCCTAGGGCACTTGAAACTAAAGAGAAAATGAACAAATGGGACTACATCAAAATAAAAAGCTTCTGCACAGCAAAAGAAACCATCAACAAAACAACAAGAAAGCCCACTGCATGGGAAAACATATTTGCCAATGTCATATCTGATAAGGGCCTAATCTCCAAAATTTATAAGGAACTCATACAACTCAACAAAAGGAAGATAAACAATCCAATCAAAAAATGGGCAAAGGACCTAAATAGACACCTTTCAAAAGAGGACATTCAGAAAGCCAAGAGACATATGAAAACATGCTCAAAGTCACTAATCATCTGAGAGATGCAAATCAAAACAACAATGAGGTACCATCTCACACCTGTCAGAATGGCTATCATCAAATCAACAAACGACAAGTGCTGGAGAGGTTGTGGAGAAAAAGGAACACTCATGCACTGCTGGTGGGAATGCAGACTGGTGCAGCCACTATGGAAGACACTATGGAGTTTCCTCAAAAAACTAAAAATGGAATTCCCATTTGACTCTGTGATCCCACTTCTAGGAATATATCCCAAGAAACCAGAAACACCAATCAGAAAGGATATATGCACCCCTATGTTCATAGCAGCACAATTCACCATAGCTAAGATCTGGAAACAGCCTAAGTGCCCATCAGTAGATGAATGGATTAGAAAACTGTGGTACATCTACATGATGGAATACTATGCTGCTGTAAAAAAGAAGGGACTCTTACCATTTGCAACAGCATGGATGGAACTGGAGAGCATTATGCTAAGTGAAATAAGCCAGTCAATGAAGGAAAAATACCACATGATCTCACTCATTTATGGATAATAAAGACCATTATAAACCTATGAACAAAAATAGATACAGATGCAGAGCTGCCTCGAACAGACTGTCAAACTACAGCCGGAAGGCCGGGGAGGGTTGGGGAGCAGGAGGGAGGGGGGGTAAGAGATCAACTGAAGGACTTGTATGCATGCATATAAGCATAACCAATGGACATAAGACACTGGGGGGTAGGGGAGGCCAGGGGATTGTCAAGGGCGGGGAAAAAAAGAGACATATGTAATACTCTTTGTAATACTTTAAGCAATAAAACAATAAAAAAATATATGAACAATAAAAAATAAATTAATAAAATAAAAAATGGGCAAAAGTTATTTGATTGATTTCTTCCTGCCCCCACCCCTTACCCCCTGTCCCTTCCCTCTGACATTCCTCAGTCTGTTATATGATTCCATGTCTCTGGTCTGTTTTGTCTGTCAGTTTATTTAGTTCATTAGATTCCATATATAAGTGAAATCATGTGATACTTGTCTTTCTCTGACTAGCTTATTTCGCTTAGCATAATACTCTCCAGGTCCATCCATGCTGTCTCGAAGAGTAAGAGATCCTTCTTTTAAAAATAGGACATATGTAATAATTTCAACAGATAAAACTTTTTAAAAATTTGGCAAAAGACCTGAATAGACACTGACCCTAAGAGGACACACAAATGGCCAAGAGACATATGAAAAGATGCTTGAGTTACTAATCCTCAGAGAAATGCAAATCAAAACCACACTGAGGTATCATCTCACACCTGTCAGAATGGCTATCATCAATAAATCAACAAAAAACAACTGATGGTGAGGATGTGGAGAAAAGAGAACTCTTTTTTACTATTGGTAGAATTGCAGACTGGTGCAGCCACTGTGGAAAGCAGTATGGAGTTTCCTCAAAAAATTAAAAATGGAACTTCCTATGACCCAGTGATTCAACTTCTGGGAATTTATCTGAATAAACCTGAAATACTAATTCAAAAGAATATATGTACCCCTATGTTCATTGTAGTTATTTTCAATAGCCAGGATTTGGAAGCAATCCAATTATCCATTAGCAGGTAAGTGTATAAAAAAGGTGTAATACATATACACAATGGAATACTACTCTGCTGTAAAAAGAAAGAAAATTTTACCCTTTGGGACAGGATGGATGGAGCTAGAGATT
This sequence comes from Myotis lucifugus, assembly GCF_000147115.1. Classification (NCBI taxonomy): domain Eukaryota; kingdom Metazoa; phylum Chordata; class Mammalia; order Chiroptera; family Vespertilionidae; genus Myotis; species Myotis lucifugus. The sequence goes on along the minus strand of NW_005873828.1, from coordinate 413 downwards.
ATTACGCTAAGTGAAATAAGCCAGTCTGAGGAAAATAAGGACCACATGATTTCACACACATATGGAATTTAATGAACAAATTGAACTACCGAGCAAAATAGAGACAGACTTAGATAGAGAGCAGACAGACATCTCTGGTGGGGATTGAGGGGGTGGTCATAGAGGGATTAAGCAAAAAAGAAGAAAAAAAGAGAGAGAACTCATATACATGGACAACAGTATGATGATTATGGGTGGAGGTGGAAGAGAGCATAGAGGGGATAAATAGTGATAAAATAATTAAATTAATTTTAGAAAAAAAATGTGGTTAAAATAATTGATACCTGATAAAAATAAATAAAAAAGAAAATAAAAATAAATTAGAATTGACCAATAATCCAAATAGATACCTTATTTAACTGCCAATAGAATGG
>NW_005873827.1:0-19710 GCF_000147115.1 Myotis lucifugus | reverse complement strand
AACAGGAAGCGAGGTAACCTCACGACGAGTGACTCCCCCACGGCGGGTCTGGCAGAACACCCCCCCCCCCCTCCCACCCTTCCTTGCCCTGAACCTTTTTCTCAGCGGCCAAACCGCCTCGAGGGGCGCGCGCACCGCTTCAGGACTTGCCGGGCCCCCCCGCCCTTCCCTTGGGGAATCTTCCCCTCTGGAGCCAGGTCCCACCCTCACGAATAGCTGAGAATTCCCTCTTAAGTACCTCAGGAAATGTCCCTGGCTGAGGGCCCCCACCATGGAGGGATGGAGGGGGGGGGGGGAAGGGGGGGAAGGGGAGGGGGATATAAAGACTCTGCAGGAAGCAAGTGGTGCCCTCAGCCCAGGTCTGAAGCCAGCTCCCCCCATTCTTGATGTATGACCTTGAACGAGTTTCCCAGCTTTTGAGCCTCCATTTCCTCACTTGAAAGATCAGGGTGATAGAACCTCCCTCTGCTCCAGGTGCAAAGTGGGGCGGGAGTGTGTCTGAAGCACGCAGCACACAGTAGGTGCTCAGTGAAGTCCAGGTCCCCACTCTCTGCTCCTCACTCCTCTTCTGCTCTGAACACATCGGACTGATGAAGCACGCTGCTCAGTTTCCAGCTGACATTCTAACTCCCATGCCTTCTGCCCCCTGAGTCGCTCCTCTCTTTTCCTTTATTGTTTTTTTTCCTACAACTTTGCACCTCTCCCTTCCCTGGCAGAGTTCTCCCAGCCCCCTCCTTCGCAGAGGGCAAGGAAAGGTGGGCTTCCCCGCATGCCCAGTGATATTTCAGAAGCGCTCATTAAGGGGAAGATCATGCATGCCATTTGAGTTTTAAAAGGGATTCCCATCAGAATGAGTAAAATGCTAACTTTTCGCCCGTCTAACCCACTCACCCACAGACCTGGGGCAAAATGAAACACAACTCCGTTTCTCTACGAAAAGCTTCAGAGAGCAGGTCATTCTGGTCACTGGGCCCACGGCAGCAGTGCGACGGTCTCGGCAAATATCGCTTCTGTCACGTGTCCTGCCTCTCCCTGCCTCTCTCTCAGCTGGTTGTAGGTGGGAGAAAATGACAGGCCTGGGCCCTGGTCTGCCTTAAATGGAAGCTGCACATTTCTGTCCTGCAGGTAGGTGGCAGTGTGGACAGGGGCCGTGTGGCACCCATAGCTCTCTGCCAATGCACTTTCCCAGAGGTGAGGACCTTCTCTCAGGTCCATCTCTGACGCCCACCTCCTTCTCTGTGGTACCCTCACTGCTTTATGAGGTTTCTATCAGCCCTTTGGGAGCCAATGGCAGCTGATGTCAACCCCTAAAACATTTTCCCACTCAGCCTAGGAGCCTTTGTTTATGTGAATATTTGCTCTCTGGAAATGGAGACCCTACTGCTGGTTTTATAAGTTACTAGAGGCCCGGTGCACGGCATTCCTGCACTGAGTGTGTGTGTGTATGTGGGGGGGTCCCCTCAGCCCAGCCTGTGCCCTTAAGCAGTCCGGGAGCCCTCGGGGGATGTCTGACTGACGGCTTAGGCCCGCTCCCTGCAGTCGGACATCCTTAGCACTGCCACAGAGGTGCTCGCCAGCCGTCAGTTATAAGCCACAAGTGGTGCTCCCCCTATGGGAGCGCACTGACCACCAGGGGGTAGCTCCTGCATTGAGCATCTGCTCCCTGGTGGTCAGTGTGCATCATAGCGACCGGTTGTTCTGCTGTTTGGTCAATTTGCATATTACCCTTTTACTAATATTATGTAGAACATGCAACTTAGCTGCTTTGGGTTCATTCTAGCAGTATCTGGGGCCCCAGAAACATGGTTATTTCCATGGTCCTACATCAGGACTCAAAGGGTCACTCCCTGTTAGACTTAGCCTTGGGCCTGGACCTTCTTCAGTGAGTCATCTAAGGGTCATTCCCATCAACACCTAAGTCCTTTTCATCAAGCACAAGAGTTCCCTGTTACAGTTGGAAGAATCCTGGAATGCCAACGAGCAGTACACAGGTGATAAAGTAGGTGGTGTCAGCTAGAGATGGCACATGGGGCCAGCCATGGCATCCTAAGTGGAAGAAGAAAACCATTCGCGAGATCAGAGGTTGGTAAAAAGCATCCAGAACCTTTAAGCCTCCTGTGGCCACAGACTGATAACTGAGAAGCCGCTGGTGGTCACAAAATACCCTGAACCATGTTCCATGGTTCTGCCAACTCTTTTTACAGATGAAGCCTCAGTTTTCCCATCTGTAAAATGGAGACCACGAGGATGGACAACGTTCTAGGTCTGAAATCTTGACACAATGGTTTTGACGCTCATCTAAAGATTTACCTGCTTACTAAAATCCCATTGGCTAAGCCCCTGTGCCCTTGCCCACGCCCTCACCAGTGTTTCTCTTTTCCAGGGCCGCTCCCAACAGGAGACAGTGTGCAGCAAAGACAAGGGCCGCACCACTGTGTCAACCTGCCCAAGTCCCCACCCCCTCCCCCCAGAGGACCAGCGGGGGGCATCTTAAAGCCAGCAAGCGCGTCACGGGGACCAAGAACCAGTCCTCAGAGCCTCGTCCTGTGCTCTGCTCATCCCAGACGTGTGTAAAGCTCTATCTCAATTAGTCTGTGGCGCCTGCGGAATAAACACGTTCTGATCATTGCTGCTCACCGTGACTTACGTCTACCGTTACTTTCATTTAAGAAAGCCCGTTTCCTTTGGGCTCCAGAGAGAGGGCACTACTGCAGCTTTCTTCCCTGTCTCCTTTTAATGAGGTCAAAGGTCAGGCAAAGGGAGTCAGGCAGTTTTAGAAGAAGCAACAGGCGACAAAGTTGGCCTCGATCAGGAGAGTTAAATAGATCACTCCTGGCTCCTGCAGCTTATCTGAGAGGTGAGGACGTGGTTACAGCCAGGTGTCCTACAGCTAGATGCAAGTTCACCATTTCTTTTCCCAGTAAAATCTTTCCTTCCTTCCTTCCTTCCTTCCTTCCTTCCTTCCTTCCTTCCTTCCTTCCTTCCTTTCTTTCTTTCTTTCTTTCTTTCTTTCTTTCTTTCTTTCATTTACTACCTGGATAAGGAAGCCCCATAATGCAGTGCTCTGTGACCTCCACTGTAACTTGATGTTACAGAATCCATCTCCAGCGATCGGAGCGTGGCCACACTGGAGGGATGCTCTCAGTGGAGTAAATCCACCTCCGTGTTTTGCTGTTCACTTCCACTTCCCGTGACCCATTGCATTTGCTGGTTCTCCAGGGGTGGCACCTGGGATAGTTCCATCTCTAATGCGAGTGGGTTAAAACGATCATCTCTTAGATGCCTATACTAACCGGAGTCTCTCTCCCACGCCTCACCCCTCTCCTCCTCCCCGCCTTCCTGACTGTTGGTTGGCTGGGAACTGTAGGAGCCCATAACAGACAGCATGCCATCATCCCCGACAGCCTCGGTGCTCTAGGATGGGCCTGCCAAACCCATTAGGGTAATGACCGCACTGCAGAATTAGAACACTCACTCCTACACAGAGAAGAAAAAAACTGGGGAGAGAGGGAGCGGGGTTAAAATCTCTCGCTATTTTGCTTTCTTTCTTCCTCCTAGCATGTGGTGTGATTCCTCTTTCATTGTCTTTTATCACATTACAAAGATAAGCAAGTGCAAACCGTATATCAGGGAAGGCAAAGGCATCATTTGGGGGTTGGGGAAGGATCCAAAAGAGCTTATTGTGCCTCGTGGTGAAGCCAGCAGCTTCATTCCATTGTCATTTCCCCGCACGGGGCATGTTCGGGATGCTGTTTGCTGGGGTCTTGCAAGCTCAGCAGGCACTCACAGGATTCACTTTCCGTCTGGGGAAGGGGAGGGGCTGTTGTAGAACTTGATCATCTTTCTGACTGGGGATCGTAAAGTGCTGTTGATAATGATGATAATTAAAGTGATTTGCTAACAGTAATTAGTCCCTAGGACTCCCTTGTGGAGGTAAGAGATTGCTCCATCTGGAGGCCCAAAGAGTTGGGGTCTAAGACAGAGCTAGTCCTGTCTGGCCACGAAGGGCTGGTCCAGGCACACAGATTGAGGGCTGTGCACAGAGGAGGAGGGTGTGGTGGGGGGCAGCTCCGTGGGGGGCACGTTCAGCATGAGATAAACAGGATGGTTTAATGCAACAAAGAGATGTGCCCCCGCCCTCAGCCCCTGCTGAGTGTGGCCCTTTAAGACCAAGGCTGGAAGTGCACCAGTGGAAGTGGTGGGTTTTCCAGGAAGCGTCAGGTTCCCACGGAGAGAGACAGAGGGACCAGTCGCTAATACTATGTGGCTGGCGATTCGATTGGTGAGATAAGGTTCAGGCACAGGAAACTCTCATAAGCCAACGCAAGGCGAGAGATAAATGTTTTCTGGTGAGAACGATAATTTCCAATGTCCCCATTAGCTTTAGAAATAAGTCCAAATCATCTGCGTGGCATCCAACGCTCCCTGAACAGCTCTTCATCCTTACAACTTTATGGATCCTCATATCAGCTTTATTCAGTAACTATCATTCATTCATTCTATCCATCCCTCCACTCATCCACTCACCCACCCACCCACCCATCCATCCACCTATCCATCCATCCATCCATCCATCCATCCATCCATCCATCCTCTACCCATCCAACCATCCATCCATCATCCACCCATCCTCTTAACTCACAGATACTGAGTAGGCACTGTGTATCTGATCTCTGGAAATGCAAATGAATTAGCCAGGTAAGCTGAGGATCTCATGAACTTATGGTTTAGTGTGTTTAGAAGAAACAGACAATATAATAAAGAAAAAAACCATGATAGGTTCCAACAAGAAAAGGTGAAAAGGAGAAAGTAAAGCAGGAGAATGAGTCGCCGTGGGAAGGTTGGACCATCCCACTTGGATGGGATGGTCAGAGTGGGACTCTTGGAAGATGTGACATTTGAGCTGAGACCTGAATATGAGCGTCCTCTCCCCACAATGGTGGTGGGCGGGGAGAATGGAGCCGAGGCTAAGAATTCCAGGAGGATGGAACAGCAAAAGTGATGGCCCCGAGGAGGGAACGGGCTGGGTGTCCTTCAGGACTAGAAGGAAGGCTGCCAGGGCTGGAGCTCAAGGAGCCGGGGAAAGTGGCCTGGTGGTGTCTGAGGAGAAGGTGGGACCGGAGGGTGGCAGGCCATGCCAGCTCTGGCAAGGCATCCAGATTGCTTTCTATGTGTGTGGGAGCCAGTGGAAGGTTTTAAGCAGAGGAGTAATGTGATTTGCTTTGAGTTTCAGAATCTTTTAAAAACGATCAGTGCTTGTCGTTTCCAAAATACACATTTCCATGCCTCTGTAGAGGCTGCCCCCGGGGACCTCCCCCTGCATTGTGTTCACCTGCCCGTCTCCTATGCAGCCTTTGAGATCTAGCTCAGGCATCTCGTCCTCGTCCTCGGTGAAGCCTTCCCCGACCTCACCGCAGGCCCCGTCTCCTGCCAACCACTCCTTTCTCTTGCTCCTTTGCTTCATGCTTCTCACACGCTTCTAACATTGCGCAAGTCTAATACACTGCCACCACGCGCTTACATGTATCTCTCCTAGTGAAGGGCTGGGAACATGGGAGAGGCTTAATAGGTTTGACAAGGGCCAGTAGTCAGGGTAGACGCCACAAAAGCCAACCTTGAAAGATGCATAGAATTTTGATAGATTGCAAAGAGAGGCTAGAGCGACCCAAACCCTGCACTATCTGCTCAAGTCAACATGAGACACGATGGAGATATCTGTCATTGAAAAGGGGCGCTCACCGCAGTGAACACCCTGCGACCCTTTCCTCTCTCCAGGAGAACGCCAGCAGTCAGTTAATGAGAATGAGAGATGTTGACTTGCATAGGCCACTCATGCATTTTGCATATTTCCATTTAACACTGAAATGCACGGACAGACTTCTCAATCCCCTAGTTCGTCCTTTCCTTCATTTAGCAACTTTTAATTAAACGTCTCCTGACGATGCTGCTTAGTGCAAGGCCCTGTGAAGGATCAGAAAGTAGACGTTTGTCTTTGGTGAGTTCACAGGCTACAGCTCCCAGGGCAGAGGCAGAGGCAGAGGCAATGCATGGTCTCCAGCTTGGATTCTGGAATCAGAAGAGGTGGGTCTCAGACGGACTCTGACAAGTGGATCGTGGGCAACTGGCTTCGCCTCCTTGAGCCTGGGTTCCTCCTGTATAAAACGAGGGTGATGATATATACCTAGGAGGGTTGGGTTGGCAGAGTTGGGCACAGAGCTAAGGCTCTGTGAATCGTAGCTGTTGGTTATCAGGGTTTTCCCAGCTCTCTCTATGGGATGATTTTCAGGTCCTATTAATAACTACTGGTTAGACTCTATCTAGGGGTACCCAGCTCCCTTCCTTCCCCAATACCAAGGCTAAGTCCAGTTAACTGCACCTCAACTTGGAAACAGGGATTGAGCATGTCACTGGGAAGCCTGCATTGGGTGAGGGCAGTGGGACAGAGGAGCCCCCCCTCTTTTTTCTCCAACTGTGAGCAGAACCTACCCATCTACTTCCTTTCTCTTCTCTTGCCTTAAACAGGCCTCAAAGAGATCATGAATTGATTTCCCCGGACCCACAGATACCGGAGAGTCTTCCGGTCTGTTCCCCAACTCCTGCCCTTCCCTGCCAGCCAGTCACTTTCTCATCCTATCACTGCAGCCGCAGAGGCGTCGGGGGTCAGTGAGTGGGTTGAGAAAGCGCAGACAGGAGATTCATTCCTGCCAGGGGATTCTGAATAGATAATAATCGTCTGCAGATGGCAATTAACAGAACCTTTTAAGAAAATGCCTTGATGGCTATAAAATGAAAGGCGCAGCACAACGTCCCTCTTGTTACAAGTCATTACGGAGACGGCCTGTGATGCCTGCCACGCGGAGGTTTTGAAGGAGCTGATATTTCCACCAGGTCATGTTGAACGAGAGAGATTCCCTCGACTTTCATCTGCCTCTCTTGGGGCTCGTCCTCCAAGATGGCATTTGAGGACCCGAGTTGGATCTTCTTGGAGCCCTGGCCCTGGCTGTACTGACAATCAGCTCCCCGTGAAGATGGAAGGGGCGGAAAGAGGAACTAACATTTACAGCCAAGTGTCATAGACCAAGTCTGGGTGAGCGGTTTTTATTGTCTTTATCACAGTCATCCTTAATACCTGGCAAGCAAGGAAGTTTTTTCCCCTCGCTTCATCATTTAATATATATATATATATTGTTGATTTCAGAGAGAGGAAGGAAGAGGGAGAGATAGAAACATCAAGGATGAGAATCATTGATCGGCTGCCTCCTGCACGCCCCCTACTGGGGATCGAGCCTACAACTAGGGCATGTGCCCTTAACTGGAATCGAACCAAGGACCCTTCATTCTGCAGGCAGATGCTCTATCCACTGAGCCAAACTGGCTAGGGTTCGCTTCATCATTTTTTAACACATGAGAAAACCGAGGTTTGAGAGGTTAAATGCCTTGCTTGAGGCCAGTTAGCAGAGATGACACGTGAACTTGGACCTGCCTGATGGGAGCCCGTGCCCTTTTCTACTCCCCAACACTCTGCGCACCCGCACGTCTTCCCCGCAGAGTTTAAACAGTTATTCATTATCCATGTGTCTAATGATTTGTTTGCCTCTTTTCTTGACTTTGTTGTAGGCTTTTCCCAGGGCAGGGCGTCACTGTCTTTCCTACTCAGCACTGCGTTGCCAGTGCTGTGGGCAGTTAACAAATATTTGCTGAATGAATGATTGGTTTCCTCTGTGGCCCTGAATCATTAGATGTGGCCAAAGGAAGATCATCTGGGGGTCAATCGATAACTTTATTAAAAGACATTTTCACGTGAAGCAATAGATTTGGTACAGGCTAACCCTCCGACTAGATGTGGCTTTTTACCCCTCAATCAAGGTCCGAGACCCATCTCTACCATTCCTTTGTGGACAGGCCAAGCATGCGTTGATGGAAAACAGCACCCTCTTGCCTTAATTATATCCTAACTAGAGGCCAAGTGCACGAAAGTCGTACATGGGTAGGGTCCCTAGGCCTGGCCGGCAATCTGTGGGGTGACCGGCAGGGCAATCAGGCCCCCCACCCCCCGCCCCACTCGCATCCACCTTGGCTGGCCTGGGGCCTGTGGGCTGGAGGCAGCTCCTGCATTGAGCATCTGCCCCCTGGTGGTTAGTGTACATTATAGCGACCAGTCCTCCCACTGTTCGGTCGATTTGCATATTAGGCTTTTATTATATAGGATTATATAGGATATCCTCAGATGCGATCCTGCCTCCCTAAGCCCCTCCCTCTCCCCCTGCTTCCTGTGCAAGGTGATGAGAGGGGCAGTCTCAGGGAACCATGGTCTCTCCACCCATCTGGAGAAGGAGAAGTTCTAGCTGATTCTCTGGGCAGAGAGAACAAGGCCAGCTCCCAGGTATGGCTCAGCTCTTAGCTTTTCTAGCCCCCAAAACCTGCCAGAGCGCCTTGATGAAATCTCCAAGTGTCAGCTGGGAGAAAAGATGCATTACACATTTAAAACAAAAAACAGCCCGGCTAGGTGGCTCCATGGTTGAGCATTGACCTATGAACCAGGAGGTCACAGTTCAATTCCTGATCAGGGCATATGCCCCGGTTGCAGGCTCAGTCCCCACTGTGGGGACATGCAGGAGGCAGGCGATCAATGATTCTCATCATTGATGTTTCTATCACTCTCTCCCACTCCCTTCCTTTCTGAAATAAATACAAATATATTAAATCAAACAAACAAACAAAAAACAACAATGATAGGATTTGGGGCAGGAGAGTTCAGGAAAAAGGCTACCTTCCTTCCTGGTCATGTTTTGGAAAAGCAGACCCTCAACCTGGAGGCTGCTAAGACTGTTTCTGGGACTGAGAACAGTAAGCAGCACAGGCAGGTGGGACTGAGCCCAGCAGCTCCCCCCACGCAGAGGGCTTAGAACTGGAGGCTGTTTGTGAGAAGGAATCTCCAGGCGCAGGTGGGAGGCACAGATGAGCCATCAGGTGGGTAAGAAAGAGCAAAGGGGAGGGGCAAGTTGCTAATTGATGCTTTTGACATGGCACCTGCCTCTTCTGCACTTGCCTCACCACCTCATGCTTCAGTCTGGGAGGCTTTAGAAAGGCCAGGCCAGCATTTCTCCAAGTGCGTCTACAGGTACCCCTGATGAAGTCGCCTGGGGGTTCCCTAATTAAGCAGCCCCCGGCGCCCTCTCCTGGGGGGGGGTGTTCCCAGGTCTAAAGTAGCTGCTTGGCCAAACCGGTTTGGCTCAGTGGATAGAGCGTCGGCCTGCGGACTGAAAGGTCCCAGGTTCAATTCCGGTCAAGGGCATGTACCTGGGTTGCGGGCACATCCCCAGTGGGGGGTGTGCAGGAGGCAGCTGGTCGATGTTTCTCTCTCATCTATGTTTCTAACTCTCTATCTCTCCCCCTTCCACTCTGTAAAAAATCAATAAAATATATTTAAAAAAAAAAAAAAAATAAAGTAGCTGCTTGCTTGCCTGTTAGGTGTCAGGGCCTTAGCTCCCACGCCCGTGCCACATTGAATGGGCCAGGACCTTCCCAGGGCCTGGGAATCTGCTTGTTGAAAGCTCCCCAGGCGATTCTCACGGACATTAGAACTGGGCCCCTGAGCTACCGTATGTCCCAAGGTGTATCCTCTGAGTAAGCGGGGACGGGGGGTACCCTAGGAACCATCTGGTGGCATTGCTGATCTTGGGTACACCTCTAAAGGTATCCTGGTTCTCTAAAAAGTTCCCACGGGGAAAAGACTGAATGTGTCTCATTCGCCAGCGCTCTTAGACCCCAAAGTCCTGGGAATGAAGGACTCTTTGAAATCACTGCCACTCAATCTCTTGATTTTACAGGACAGTGATGGTTAATGTCATGTGTCCACTGGGCTGGGCCACGGTGCCCAGGTGCATGGTCAAGTGTATCGAGGATGTTTCTGTGAAGGTGGTTGGGAGGAGAGCAGTGGTGAGTTGGTGGACTTGGGTAGAGCAGGTTGCCTAGCACAGCGGGTGTGTGCAGTGGGCAGAGGGAGGGCGGAGAGTGGATTTGGGCTGCACGCTCCACATCCCAGCAACGCACTTGTATGTTGTGCACCTCCTCCAGGGTGAGGCGGAATGGGGCTCCCGTCAAGTTGTCAAGTCCCTTCAGCGGTTGGAGAAACTGTCCTCTGGACGGCTGAGCCCTTGGGCCGGGCTGGCCTCCAGGGCAGGGCTGTCCCAGGAGGCTGACCCGTGTGTGGAAGAAGCCGGATCTGCTCCTCAATGGAAACCAAGCTGAGAGTCGCGCCCGCCACAGCCTCCGAGGCCCCCGGAGGTGCTGCCCCTGCTGCTCGCTGCTCCATAGAAAGCCTAGGGCATGGCCTGTAAGCTGCTCCGCCCCACAGCACCCCGGGAAGCACCCCCTGCTGCACCCCAGGATTCCTAAGTGTGGTTTATCTTAATAAAACAGTAACCCAGTTTTTCACTATGTTATTGCTAACCAGCTGTCCACTAGGTTTGCATGTTTCTAAGCAATTAGAGCAAACGACAAACACCTCACTCCCCGGGTCTGAACAGCTCCTCATTCTAGAAATCACTGCAGGTGCCTGGTTGTTCTGGAAAGAGTATGCGAGCCGCGGGAGGCAAGCAGAGCTGCTGCCTGCCAGATGCGCTCGCTTAAGGAGTCATCGACTGAAAAATTCAGAGGGATGCCTGGGAAGTTGGTTCCTGGCAGCAAAATGGAATTCTCCCCAGTCCCACCGAGCTAAGCACCGGGTTACATGTCTCTCCCGACAGCACGGGTGACCCTTCTGGAAGGTGTCCACGTAAGCTCTATGCAGGGGACATGGGTGGTGAGAACTCCTGGTGTCCTGGGCAGTAGAGGGGCCAGACTGGAGCTGACTCCTAGCCCAGTGCTCTCTCCAGCCACCACCACCCCGCCCAGGCTTCTGTCCCTGCCCCTCTGGTGACAGGAAGAGATGCGTGGGGAGAACTTGAGCATCGCCATGCAAGTCACCTTTTATCACCTGCAGGGGAAAATCGCCTCACCCGTGAGCTCCTGGAATCATGGAAATATTTCTATCACTGCTTTCCCGCTCACAGCACGTTACAACCACTTATCTGTTCACCAATTTCCTGTTCGATGGGGAGCTCCTTGAGGAAGAAATGCTTCATGACCTGTGTCCCTGGTACCTTCTAGGACGTCTAGAAATAATGGTACCTCAAGCGTGACGGTCAAATAAGCGAAGGAATGGGAGAGGGGAGACTGACCCGCTATACACTTGCAAAGACCAGGATGGGTTTCCTTCCCCTTTCTCTCGCTCTCTCTTTTTTTAATCCTCACCCAAGGATATTTTTCCATTGATTTTTAGAGAGAGTGGAAGAGAGAGACAGAAAGACAGAGAGAAACATCGATGTGAGAGAAACACATCAATTGGTTGCCTCCTGCACGTGCCCCAACCAGGGCCTGGGCTGGGGAGCAGCCTGCAACCGAGGTAAGCGACCTTGACCAGAATCAAACCCAGGACCCTTCGGTCCACAGGCCAACGCTCTATCCACTGAGCCAAACTAGCCAGAGCTCTCTTTTTTGTTTTAACGATAAGAAATCCGTGCTTACTGTACAAAAGAAAAATGAAAAACGAAAAACAAAACTAGAGACGATCCAAAAGAATAAAATAAAAATTATTCAACCCCGATGATTCCCACCAGTGATAAATACATTTAACATTTCAGTAGATAGCCTGCCACCCATTTCTAGGGCTATATATTCATGAAATTCACATGCACATACTTTCCTTTTTAATTAAAAGGGGACCATACTATGTATGTTGTCTGCTTCTGGCTCCTTCGCTTCACATGAGATTGGAAACGAGGGCCAGCAGGCCAGGGGGTTTGTCTCGAAGCTGTGTTTGCACAGCAATCACCCATCTTTACTGAGATGGCATCTCTGACGAGGGACTCAGTCAGTGTGAACGTCTTTCCATGCAAACACAGACCCGTGGGTGAGCTGGAATGTAGGAGACCAGCCCTCAACTGTTGCAATTTGTATTACTTTTATATTTTTGCTATGACAAAATGCTGCAATGATTATCCTTTTAGCCAAATCTTTGCACAAATCCCTAATTTTTCCTTAATTTCCATTGCTAGAATAGGAGTTTCTGGAACATGGTTGCATATTTTGAAAAGTATTGCCATACTGCTCCCCAGAATGGTCATACAACGTCCAGCCCCATGAGCGGTGCTTGGAGAGTCCCATGTCTGTTTGGACGGAAGGTATCAGGTAGTCCAGGCAACCCTCAAGATGAGCTACTTCAATTCCATCTGAAGACCCGTGTGTATCACTCCAGGGCAGAAGCAAGGGCATGCTTAGTAGTTCATCGTCTACCAGGTGTGTGTGCTCAGTATGATGAGCTATGCAGCTGTTTACCTGCCTCTGGACACACAGCTGAGGTCACAGATATGAACGTTCCTAGCCCAGTGCCTGGTCCACAGCAGACACTCAGCAGATGCTCCTACCATCTGTGCCATCACTGCCACCGTGGGCACGTATCCGGTGGTTGTCTCCAGCCACCTGTCTTGGAAAGCTCCCCTATTATCCTCTAAGCCAGAGTAATCTATAAAAAGTGTAAGGTGGACCATGACATTCCCTTGCTTCACTGTTTTTAGCGGTTCCCCACTGTCCGTGCACTGAAGTCTGGACTCCTTGGGGAGACTGAGGAGGCTCCCTGAGCCCCTGCAGCTTCATTTCCCACGGGTCTCCCACACTTGCCCACATCTCGGTTATCTCTACTCGCGGTCTCTTAGCAGGATTCAGGCCTTTATTCCTCTGTGACTGGGAAGAGGGCTATTCTCTCTCCCCCAAACACATCTGTTTCCTTTCCAACCTTGTTTGTGTACAGAAATGGCTACTGGGAAACTGATATTAGGGCTTTTCTGACTACCCCACCCAAGCGATGACATCCTCGCCTTCTATAGTCCCAGGGTACGCGAGCACTCACTATGTGCGACATGTCTCCCGTTGTATTGTAATGATCGCTTTCTTGTGTATCTCACAACTAGACCGTTGAGAATCACACCCTTGTTTTACTTTACATTCTCAACATCTGACACCAAGACCAATACACAGTAGGTGCTTAATAAATGCATCTTGAATGAATGTATGAGTGAAATGATAATATCCTTCTATCCTTTCTACTTTCTTTTCTCATCACACCTGTTTTACTTTATATCCACATTCTCAGCATCTGACACCAAGATCAGCACACAGTAGGTGCTTAATAAATGCTTCTTGAATGAATGTGCGAGTGAAATGATAATATTCTCCCATCCTTTCTTCTTTCCTTTATTCCATTTGTCCAGCTACAGGGCTCCATCCACAACAGTCACTAGGCAGCAAATGAGTCATCATAACATTTCCTCTTATTCAGACAGTGTTGCCGGTTTCCTGAGCTCATGACATGCTGTCCTGCTTCCTTCTTAGCACCAAGCAGGTTCCTGTGAGAACCAAGTGCTCTGCCACCCTCTGTACCTTTGGGAGGAGGCACAGTGCTGGTGGGGGCGGAGAAGACAAGCGCGAGGTCAGTCCCCCAGTGGAGTGGGTGCTGGGTGGAGTCTGGCTTCATGGTCTCCATGGGAAGCCCCGTGTCATATGGGAGGGAGGGCTGCTGTTCTGGGACCACAGACAGGGCTTACAGCAGAAGGGAGGAGATGAAAAGGGATCAAGAGAGGGGAGGGAGCAGGAAGGAGAGAGAGAGAGAGAGAGAGAGAGAGAGAGAGAGAGAGAGATTCATAGGGAGAGATTGCAGACAAGAAGGAGACAATGAGGAAGGGACAGGAACCCACACTCGCGTGGGCTACGGTGTGAAGAGCAGCATCTTCCGCTGACACAACCTGAGGGGTGTGCGGGAGAGAGCCTCTGCCTTTTCCTCAATGCCATTAATTACTCTGTGGCTTTAAATAAAACCCGGCGATTGGTGGGGAAGCCTGACAGGGCTTCTTTTAACTTAATGCTTGCTGAACCATCCCTTCTATCTCACTTACCTGATGTGGAACATATGCTGGGATCAGAGTGACAGAGAATAAATCACCAGATTTGCTTGGCTTCTTTGAAAAATGAATCTGGGGCCTGAGATTTCTCATCAGTATATATCTTCCCCGAGCAGCCTCCTGACAGCAAATCAAGCTCGGAGGATGTCCTGTGCATGAGGAAACCGGTACCCAGAAGTGCCCAGATGCCCTCATCTGGCAACGCATCCATCACCTCGGGACGCAGGTCTGGCCACCTGTCCTAGGCCGGCAGGTGTTTCCAGGTGAGATCGGAGAGCCTGGTAAGATCAGAGGCCTCGATACACTTATGGTCTGTAGGTGCATTCAACTAGTGTATCCAGGATGGAGTTTTCTTTTCTTTCTTTTTTTTTTTTTAATATATTTTATTGATTTTTTTTACAGAGAGGAAGGGAGAGAGATAGAGAGTTAGAAACATCGATGAGAGAGAAACATCGATCAGCTGCCTCCTGCACATCTCCTACTGGGGATGTGCCCGCAACCTACGTATATGCCCTTGACCGGAATCTAACCTGGGACCTTTCAGTCCGCAGGCCGATGCTCTATCCACTGAGCCAAACCGGTTTTGGCAAGGATGGAGTTTTCAATCTGCATCTGAAACCCGCCACCGCAGTGAGGGAGGCTTCGTGCAGGGAGGCGCAGGCGAAGGTCCAGGGCCAGGAAGCCTGGGGGAAGCGGGGTTCATCCCAGCTCTGCCACCTGCAGCATGAGTGCACCTCAGTCTCTTCATCTATAAAATGGGGCGGAAGCAGCTTTCTGGCTTCGTTTGCCCGAGTTCCAATGTCAAGTCATCCTCTCCCCGTTCTCCCGTCCCCATTCTCACTGCTGGTTCCAGTGAGTTTAAGGTTCCAGCACCATCCCTGCCTGTGTCAGATGCTAAATAAATGTCACTTTCCCTCCCTGGAGGGTGGAAGAACTCCCAGGCCTCTGGGATGAACCAGAGGGAGAGCTTGGGAATTGTTTTATCTATTATTATTATTATTATTATTATTATTATTATTATTTAAAAATATTTTTTATTGATTTCAGAGAGGAAGGGAGAGGGAAAGAGAGATAGAAACATCCATGATGAGAGAGAATCATGGATTGGCTGCCTCCTGCATGCCGAACACTGGGAATCGAGCCTGTAACCTGGGCATGTACCCTGATCGGGAATTGAACCATGACCTCTTGGTTCATAGGTCGATGCTCAACCACTGAGCCATGCCAGCTGGGCTGGGAAGCACTTTTAACTGGATATTTGCATCAGGATAAAAGGGGTGTGGCCCTGTGTGTGGTGTGGATGCCAGTTAGGTGGTGGCGCTCAGCCCACACCTACTGCTCTCTGACGGCACCTGCAGGAGAACACACTCTGCTGGCACTCTGGTGCCTGGCCTTTCCGTTTCACATGTGTGTGATGTTGGACAAGTCACGTATTCAGTGCGACACAGGGGGTCCTGTGCCCCCCAAAACATAAGAACAACACTGCTGACAAACAAGCCTGGGGAATATGGTTAGACTGAGATTAGACAGCAATTTGGGGTTCATATCAACAGTCAAAAAAATGTTCAAGCCTGGCCGGTGCGACTCAGTGGTTGAGCATCGACCTATGAACCAGGACGTCACGGTTCAATTCTCGGTCAGGGCACATGCCCGGGGTTTCGGGCTCGATCCCCAGTGTGGGGCCTGCAGGAGGCAGTCAATCAATGAGTCTTTCTCATCAAGGATGTTTCTATCTCTCTTTCCTTCTCCCTTCCTCTCTGAAATCAATAAAAAAAAATATTTAAAAACTGTTCAAACCTCTTGACTCAGTCACCCCACTTTTGTGAATCTGTTCTACAAAATAATTCTAAACATCAAGAGATCTTTTAGCGTAATAGCAAAAACAGCCCAAATGTTCAACAAATGGTCCGCAGACTTGATGGAATATCATGAACCCTTGAAATGATTGTTTATAAGAATTATATAATATGAAAATTGCATATGATAACTACGCTAAATGAAAAAGAAAGGAATGATAAAAAATATAAGTAAAGATAATTACTACTATGTTAAAATATGCATAAGAAAAAGACTCAAAGGAAATTCACCCAAATGCTAATGGTGCTTGTATTAGACTGGTGGGATTTGAGTTGACTCTTTTTCTTTCTCTAGTTTCTACATTTTCTGTGATGTGGTAATATTACATCCTTATGGAAGAAATTATTTTAAAATATGTCAAGTCCTATCCCCAATGCATATGGATAGTAGAAAGTGGTTCCGCTGTATTTCTAGAAAACGTCATCACGGTCATCAATAATAAAAGAACCTTAATAAAAATTAACAGCATTAAAACAAACACAGCCTAGGAAAGAACGGTGTAATGACTTCCTCAGCCAGGCACACTGACTTCCTCCAGGATCAATATGGGGGTCTATTCTTCTCCAAGTGGTTGAGTTTTGTCCAGCGAGGCTGACCTGGGGAAGCTGGCCAATTCCAGGCTTGCCTGCTGCTCAGTGCTGGGCAGCCAAGGAGCTGCCTTGCCAGCCCTGTGCCCACACTCCCCGCCCCAGCATCTTGGTCTGAAGGATGGAGCGCCAGTTGTGCTGGTCCAGCTTGCAAGGCTCTCAGGATGGAGCCCTGGCTGGATCTCCTGATTGGACTGGAGCTCATGGATAGGCAGCCAGGAGTTGGTAGGACAGGGGCTGGAGAACAGGAATGACGGAAGAACAGCACTTAAAGGCACAGGAATAGAGCTGGTCTTTCTGAAGGAGCAATCAGTAGCAATTGTTCCTGCCATGGGGGTCTGAAGGGAGAGGCAGGGGCTCTCTGCAAACCCCTGTTGTAGTTAGAGGACATCTTGACCGATGGAGCATGGCGGGCTTTGGGCTTTTGCCCAAATAATAGCAAAGAAAAGGCCAGCATGGGGCCAGTTATGTTATCAGTAGGAGGATGGGCCAGTGGTAATTTTTAAAAATATATTTTTTTATTGATTTCAGAGAGGAAGGGAGAGGGAGAGAGATAGAAACATCAATGATGAGAGAAAATCATCGATCGGCTGCCTCCTGCACACACCCCCTACTGGGGATTGCCCTGACTGGAAATCGAACCATGACCCCCTAGTTCATGGACCAGAGGTAATTTTAGCGGATCCAGGAGCTGCTCACAGGAGAGAACAGCTGACATAATGAAGGTCAGGATGACAAAATGATGGTGCCCATCCACGTCCATCTGCGTGGGTTTGTCACCCCCTGTCCTACCTGTTCTGGGATCCTCTGTGATCGGCAAGGTGTGGGCCACAAGGAAATGGCCTGCTTTGTGCAGGGGGAGTTTGCATAACTAATAAAATCACCAGGGCCCCTGGCCTCATGCTGTCTGCAGTCCCATAACTTAAATCCTTGCCAAATGCTCAGAAGGATAAACTCAAACCAACCCCACCCAGATCGGCATCAGCACACCCAACCACACAACAGAACTTTCACCCCACCGTTTGCTTCCCAAAGCTGACGAAGGGAGACCCAACTCTCTGTGCCAGCTTCTGGCATCTTCGTTTCATGTTTTTCACTAGAGGAAAAGACAGCTGGTCCTTTCTGCCTGGAAAGATGCATTTTTAATGAATGTAAATGTTCTTTGAGCTCCTTCATGGGGGGGGTGGGGGGGGGCACAGCTTGGAGAGCCAGTCTCAGGGAGACAATGACTTGCTTCTTGCCATTTGCTTTCCCTTTCACACCTGGTGGAGGTGGTGAAGCTCAAACTGTCTGCCTGGCCATTGTTCCCGAGCCTGTGCCCGGGGCCAGCAGACACAGCTTGCTCAGAAGAGGACTCTCCTGATGAGCTGGCCTCCCTGGATTGTGTTCTAACAATGGGAGCTGGTCTACCCAGACACATCTCCTCTTCACCCTGCTTCCTCTCGGCATTCACCCAGGTTTTATTTATTAAAAATCTACCACATGCCAGGAACTATTCTATTTCATCCTCTTAACAACCCTACGATACAGCTGCTGGCGCTGCTATCATCCCCATCCCCACCTTACAGATGGGAGTGGAGCGCTGAGAGGTCAATATGCTACAAACATTGCTGTCCTTGTAACCATGACAATACTCTGCCTCCCCCAGTACCTGACATCTGCTAGGCAGTGTGAGGGTGTGGGGATGGGGATGGTGCTGGGGTCGGATGGAGGTGAGAAACGCTCAGTAGCCGCCCTCATGATCTGCAGGGAAATGTCTCTAACCATTCCCTCGCCCCGCCTATGGGACTGCACTGCAGGGCCCCAGTCCTCCTGCATTCATCTTGGTCTCAGGGGGCCTCCACTTCCACTGGCTGAGACATGATTCTTCTGCACTGACTCAAATGCATCCCACGTTTCTGCAGGCTCTGCAAGCCCTTGGCCTTGAGACTCAGGCAGGACTGGGCTCCTTTTCTTACCTCTCTGCCCTGCCCCAAACCTCACAATAGCTCTGCAGAATGAAAACTCTTGTCAAAAAGACCTGAGGGAACAGCATGGCCACTTCTTGGAATGCTGGGCTGGAGGGGAACCTGAAGAGGTAAGCTCACCTCGGAGAGGTCTGCTCTAAGGATGTAAGGGGGACCTATGTTCTGCCAGGCCACGCTGCAGTTTCTAGGATGTTCAGGTTAAAAGCCAGCCTCAGACTCACCCAAACCAGCATCACCAGCTCTTCCGGCTATTGGTCACAGCGGCCTGACAATCCCTATCAGAAGAATGGATTGCTTTGACCTGGAGACAGAGCTGCTGTGCACTGTATGACTGGCATTGTAGGAAGAGGAGGAAAAACACAACAGGCTGTTTTATAGATTTCAGTTCCCAAATCATGAGCTCCATTTGTAGAAACGCTGACTTCTAAATAATCGTCATCGTCAAAGTGGGGTATCGGTTAAGCCTCTTAGTGTGTGAGGCTGAGCACCTTATCCAGCAAACCCAAGCCACTGTCTTTGCCCCGGTGATGGGCTGGGTTGTGCCCTGCTCTGTACTCCATGACCTGTGAAGAACGCTGTCTTGTAAAGAGCTTGTAATCCAGGCGTCTGTCTCCCCCATATGACCATGAGCTCTTTGGGGCAAAGATGACTCTTCATTCCTTTTGCACCCCAGTGCCTCGTAGCCTGGGCACACAGGAGGCACTTAATGTAAGTTTGTTAAATGTTGATGACGCTCATGTTGTACGGAGAAACTAGATATTGCCACCACTAATTCCACAGACCTACCACACCTCATTCCTCCTTTCCTTCCTCCATCCTCTCATGCCGAAAGACAGCCCTTCACAATGTGTTCTGTGTCCATCTCCTCCTTCAGTCATCTCCTCTCTTTCTTGCATCCAGAGTTCCTTCTCACTTCTTTGGATCATTCCCATTAGATAAGAAGCAAGCAAACCCATACTCAGCTACCTCCTGATCCTGCAATCTCCCCTAGACCCCACACCTTATTCTGGCTGTCACCCCATTTCTCTGTATCCTCCCCAGGCAAACTTCTGCAATAAGCTGTCTATGAAGTGAGTTCCCCTTTGTCTCCTCCCATTCAATCATGAGCTTACTCTCTCTGGTTTATACCCTATGGTGACACAAACTTGTTTTTGTTAAGACCACTGTCAACCCTTAAGTTGCTAAATCTTGGGGTCCATCTGCCCACCTCCAACTTACTTGAGTTGCAGGAAACATTCCACACAGTCGTCTATTCCCAACACCACTCCAAATACATGTTTATTCAGTTTCACTGACAGGGCA
>NW_005873826.1:0-19731 GCF_000147115.1 Myotis lucifugus | reverse complement strand
CTCCTGTAGCTCTCCACTACCCGCTTGTAGCTCGCTGCCCCATCCTCCTGCTGATCCATGATCCGGTCATTACACGGTCCATCATGACCATTTGCATATCACATCTTTATTATATAGGATAAGGGAACCTGAAAGGAATTCTTTAGGTGAATACATAAGAAGTTTGCTCCTGTATCAATAATAAGTTTTTGCTAACAACTGTACTCCCTAAACAATATTTATAAACATTAGCATAAAGTTTGTTGCCAAATCTTTCTCCATATACATCAAAAGTCTTTCTCCTTACATGCCACCAATTCAGACTCTAAATAGCAATTTCCAGGAGTCCTTACGGGAAATTCTCTTTATAAGCTGTGCCCACATTTTAGTATCAAGAGAGTGAAAGAAACTAAAATCTGCTTTGACCATATTGTCTAAATGATTAGATTATGGACAAGGCTATTGATGTCATCCTTGACACCTGTCTTCCCCCTACTTCCCAACAGTCCTATTTACTCTGAACTTCCAAAATGTGTTTTTACTTATCCACTTAACTTGGTTTCCACTGTCACCTCCTTAAGGAAAATTACTATCCATAACTACATGGACTCTTGGAAAAACATCCTACCTGTTCTTATATCTACTCCTCCTCCTTATCAGCAGCCAGTGCGATCACTTTGGAACCATAAATCTGATCCTAGTTTTCTCCCACTTAAAATTCTCCAATGATTTCCCAATGAGTTCAAGGTCAACATCAAAATCCTTAATGGGAACCAGAGGATGCTGTTCCCTCCTCTGCTTCAGCTTCATATCCACTCATGTCATTTCCAGCCCTCTCCCCAGTGCTTGTCGTACATGCTCTCCAGGACTCTGTCCCACAGGGACCCTCTTTAGCAGAGGCTAAAGATCATACGTTAGGTTGCTCTTCCTGGATGCTGTCCTGTCCTCTCAACACTTAGATAATATGTTTTCTGGACTCAGGTCATACGTAACTTTTCCAAGGAGACTTTTTCTACCCACCTTGTTCTATATTATGTCCACATATTACTTGCTTTCACGGTGCTAAATACTTCACCTTCATATCCTTTTCTCAGTAGCTAAACTTTTCCATTGATTTTTAGAGAAAGTGGAAGGGAGGGAGGAAAGGGAGGAGAGAGAGAGAGGAAGAGGAAGAAGAAGAAGAAAGGAGAAGAAGAAGAAGAAGAAGAAGAAGAAGAAGAAGAAGAAGAAGAAGAAGAAGAAGAAGAAAAAGAAGAAGAAGAAGAAGAAGAAGAAGAAGAAGAAGAAGAAGAAGAAGAAGAAGAAGAAGAAGAGGAAGAAGAAGAAAAAGAGAGAGAGAGAGAGAGAGAGAGAGAGAGAGAGAGAGACATCAATGTGCCTCACATTGATTGGTTGCCTCCCATATGAGCCTTGACTGGGCCAGGATGGAACCTGCAACCCAGGTATGTGCCCTTGAGCAGGAATTGAATATGTGACCTTTTGGTGCACAGGTCATGCTCCAACCACAGAGCAACACAGGCCAGGGCTATATATTTATTTGAGTAATTATAAGTTAATATCTCCCTTGACTGTAAACTCTGGGAAGACAGGGACAGGAATTGCTTGGTTCCTCAGGTAATCCCTAAACCTAGCATAGGGCCGGGCACATTCAATGTAAATGAATCCATATGCAAATAAATCAGCATGACCCAACCCTTTATAACTTACATGCAGCCAGGCCTCCTCTAGTGTGGCTTCCTTGCCATCCAGGAGATCACAAGCCAAAGAAAAAATGCTCAGCTGAGCTTTACCGCTCACTAGTGTGACTATAATGCAAGCTACATTAATCTTAATTTATTCATCTGAATAAATGTATTCATTTATTCATCTTAATTTATTCATCTTGACTCAGTTTTCTCATCTATAATCCTAGGTACCAGATTTTCTTTTTACTGCCGTGAAATTTAGAAGTCCTTTAAAATGAATACGTTTTTGTCCTTCTTTTAATTACCTAAAGAAGAAATTACTCACTTTTATGTGGTACCAAGTTAATGGTAGAACATCATAAAACCTATTCAGCAGAACCCATTTGCTTCTTTTCCTTCCTTTTTATTTTCCTTGGTATTTTTCTTAAGTAAAAGATTAGCTCAAAATGCATATATGTGGAAATAAGTCTCTGTTACCATGGCAATCACCCAAAATAAAAGCAGTGTGGAAATGTGGTCCAGTCTTTCCATTAGACTAAGGAATGAGACCTAAGGAGAATTATCTTCTAAATTAAAAACCTCCCCAAAGTAAAATCAAATTTCTAGCACACTCTTTTTGCCCACAGTTTACCTTTTTTACCCTTAATTTTCACAATACAGAATTTCAGCCAAGAAAGAATCAGAAATCATCCTAAATAATTTTATGTATGAATTATAAACCAACTATGCTCTGTGGGTGCTCTTTTCCTGCTCAAATTGGGTTGAGTCTCCTGCCCAGGAAGAGGCACTTCCCTGTCCTCCTTACTCAGCCTCTCTCTCTTGCAGGAAAAGGAGGCTCAGTACCACCTGCAGCGCTGACCTCATGCTCAAAGCGAGACTGAGTTACACATTGCTTCGGTCTCTTTCTCTCCTCTAGTAAGAGTGGGGCTCACGTAAGTTCATGAAGCAAAATCCCAGGCTCCACTGAGGTTTGATGACATATCAAATGCCGTGGCAAGCACAGTGTGTACCACGGTGATGAAGACACAGCTCTGTCCTCAAGGAGCACTCATGTGGGAGAGACATCCGTGACAGAGAAAGACAGAAAACGGCAGAGGGAGGCACAGAGTGCCTGCGCAGCAAAGAAGGAGTAAGAAAAGAAGGCATGGAAAGCTTCATGGGGATCCTTTTTTTTTTACATATTATATAATTGTGTTAATATCCAGACAGAATGTATATTGGAAGTGATGACGTTAGTGGAATCTTGAAGCACAAGTAGGATTCACCTAGGAAGGAAGGGGTGGGAGCAGTGCAGCTCAGTTGATTAGTGCTGCCTCCCAATACACCAAGGTTTTGGGTTCGAACTCTGATCAGGGCACATACAAGAAGCAATCAATGGATACATAAATAAATGGAACAATAAATCGATGTTTCTCTCTCTCTCCCACTCTCTCTCTCTCTCTCTCTCTCTCTCTCTCTCTCTCTGTGTGTGTGTGTGTAATCAATACATTTAAAAATATATATTAAAAAAAATTAGCTGCCACATAGCCCAGGCATTGACCAATTAGACCTTAGCTCCAGAGCAGGATGTAGGAACCCCTGCCCCCACCCCTGGTGTGCCAGGTGTTTGATTTGTTAGACTAAGGGAGGGGCAAGGACAGCCACAAATCTTGTGGAAGAAGACAGGGTAGCAATAATGCACACACCTGTAGGAGGGTAGCAATAATGCACACACCTGTATGAGGGTAGTGATAATGAACACACCTGTATGAGGGTAGTGATAATGAACACACCTGTATGAGGGCATTTTGTTTTAACCACCAGCATTGCCATGCTGAGTATATTCACTAAATATCCGTCCTGAGTAGGGGAGACCTCATAAGCAGAGAAAACCATCTGCACACACAGGGTGCTAAAAGGCCACGGAGAGTCCCAAGGGGTGCCAAGTTTACACGTCGCTGCACTGAGCCCAAAAGAGATGGTGCTGGTGAAACAGGCAGACTGGCCAAGTCCTGATGAATCCCTTTCTCCAGATTCGATGGTTGAACTTTTTCAGTGTCATGGCAAGGCATAGAAGACTTTTATTCAAAGTAGTGACATAATTAGATTCACATTTTAGATCACTTTGGCCTCAGAATGAAAATTACTAAGGAGATGTGACTGAAAGCAAGGAGATGCAGTAAAGAAATGATTGAAGACATCAGTTTCCAGCATTATGGCAGACACGATTCTCTAAAAGCCCTTCTTGTTCCAATACAAGTAGAAACAGAATAAATTATAGCATGTATGTGTTTAATGCATTACTAGATCATGATTTGGTCCTATCCAAAATGTCTACAGAACTGTTTGTCTATGCCAAAAGGCTATTTGGTTTGTCAAAAAATGTCGATAAGCAAATAAACCTTGATAGTTGATCCTGTGAAAAATGTCCATGTTCAGAAAATATCCCTGGTTCAAATAGCCCACAACATTTATTTATACTTTTGGTTTATAGGATTAAGAGATTTAAAAAAAATACTATCGTGTTTTATTGGTCTAATAAGCATGTTGTGGCTGTATTGCCAATAGTAACCCTTTTGCCTTGGTAGTCTAAATGGTGCATGGGTCAGGGTTCGAACCTTGCAGAGGAGCAGGACTTAAATATCAAAGAGCTTTTGTTGTGGACCAAGTGCCTCAGTGGACATTTTAGACAGAACCAAATGTTCTAAATATAAGGGCAAAAAAAAGGGTGTGTGTTTTTTTTCTAAATTCTTGTAATGAGAGCTCTTGGGATTTACTCTCTTACCAAATTTGAAATATACCACACCACAGTGTTAGTCACTGTGTTGTACATTGCATCCCTAGTACTTATTTATCTTAAAACTGAAAGTTTGTACCTTTTGACCACCTTCATCCAATTTCCCATTTCTTAAATGGAAGATAGCTACTTATTTTTGAAATCAATCTGAGAATCTCTCTATTTAAAGCAGTGAGCTTTATATCTTCACATGTACTATATTTAATGATATATTTAGTGGTTTTTACTACCTTAGTGTTTGTGTTTCTCTCCCCTCTTTTTTTGGCTTATTGGATTTAATAAACATGCTTTTATATGATTATGCATTTCCTTTGCTGATTTTGGAAGTTATATAGTCTATTTCTATTAGTTTAGTGGTTATCCTTCAAATGTTGTCATGCATAATTAATGAAGTCTGAAGGTAATTAATATCTAACCGTCCCAAACAATATGAGCTCATTGAAGCATAAAATTCTAATCACCCTCGTTATGACTTACACTAGAGGCCCGGTGCATGAAATTCGTGCACTGGTGGGGTGTCCCTAAGCCCAGCCTGCACTCTCTCCAATCTGGGACCCCTCAGGGGATGTCCGACTGCCGGTTTAGGCCCGGTCCCCCTGTGGGATCGGGCCTAAACCAGCAGTCGGACATCCCTCTCACAATTCAGGACTGCTGGCTCCTAACCTTTCGCCTGCCTGGCTGCCTGATTGTCTCTAACCGCTCCCTTGCTGACCTGATTGACACTTAACTGCTCCCCTGCCGGCCTAATCACCCCAAACTGCCCTCTCCTGCAGGCCATCTTGTGATGATGTGGGGGTGGACATCTTGTGATGACATGGGGGCGGCCATCTTGTGATGTGAGGGTGTGAGGGTCAATTTGCATATTACCTCTTTATTATATAGGCTGGTATTGTTGCCCAGTATTTTGTTTCTAATTTTTAATCTCTCAAATTACACTTATTATTACCATTATTGTTTTTCACATAATGTTTGTTAAAATTTACCTGAAAACTTACTAATATCATTGCTCACCATTCCTTTTTATATTTCAGACTCCTTCTGAGGTCATTTTCCTTATTCCTAAACCACCATTTGTTTAGCATTTTCTTAGGTAGGGTTTCTGGTAGTAAATGTTCTCGGTTTTTGTTTGGTTACTCTTTTAATTGGGTTTGAGGGCAGCAGCAATCCAGTTATCGACAGATAATAGGCCACAAGCAGTCTAAGCCCTAACGTGGCAAAACAGTTTTTTCAGTTCTGACCTGTAGTTCCATGAATTAAATGTGAGCTTAAACATGACATTTAATAGACAATTACCACATGATATATAACTGCTGTGGAGTGAGATAACTGCTTCACACTGCACTGAGAGATAAGAAAATAGCAAACATTTACAATTCTTGCTTCAAGACATGGTCAGAAGTACAGGGAGTGTTTACAATCACCTTAAAAAGCCTCTGATTCTTTATAGTTATGGGATTGACATGACTTGAAAATTAGATGAAGGCTTGGATCTGAAGTTGCTTTGTACAATGTAAGTGGAGCTCTCTGCCGTGTCAGCTGGGACAGCTGTGCAAGAGTGGACACCTGTGATCTGGGTCACTCCAGATGAGTCTGAATATTCTGAACCTCCCAAACCAATGGCCCCCTCCCCTGTCAGCAGAAACAATCCTTTGCCCCTGTGTGCACAGTATGGTCTTGTCTTGCTTGAAAACTCTTTAATGACCTCACCTGAAATAATCAGTTTACCCAATGATGTTGATTGCCCTTATGCATGAAAACTGACATCCTTTCTTTCCTTTGTCCTATATCCAGAGTTGGAGTAAGTCCAGAGAGAGTCCCTGCTATAAGGAGAAGACATAAACAATTGTAAAATTTTGCTAGTTTATATCAGTAGAAACTTAAAAAATGTGTGTGGATGGATCCGGAGGCTATCAGACAAAGGAGGAAGAACCATAATCTTACATTGGGCAGAGTTTATTAGTATGGACATACTTATAGATCCTTGGTTCACATGCTTGCTGACCCAACTGGGAACAATGTCACAATACTTAGGAGCTTTTTAATTTTATTTTAATTTATAGGCAACATATATAACATTCAGTAGTACCATTTTAATCCATTTACCAAATAACCCATGAGCTCTCAATGGTCAAAGAAAAATTGTGCTGGATGGAGTTAAATAGGCAAGGAAGATTTTACTCAAGGCTACTGCAATAGGGGAGAAAAATTGAACTCAACTCTACTGAAACAAAAGGGGGAAGGAAAAAGTACCAGAAGACATAAGGGGTAGGTTGGTCAATATGATCAGGCCAACTGTGTCTGTCAATTGTTGTATATGGAAGTTCGGCTTCTACTCTTCACAAAGACTGGGAGACAGGGGTCTTATCGCCTTCAATAATTGCATTTCAAAATGATGGCTCACAGGTACTTAACAAAGACATTTATAGAGTGTAAAGCTGGCAGTTAGTCTGGGAGCTTTATATCCCAAAGGGGCCGAGAACAAATTTATAATTGAAATTTTTCTCAAGTAAGTGCTCTAGGAAAAGGGATGTCAAGGGCCTAAAGGCAGGAAGAAATCAGTCTAAAATTCAGTCAAGCTGGCCCTAGCTGGTTTGGCTCAGTGGGTGGAGCATTGGATTTTGGACTAAAGTGTCCCAGGTTCAATTCTGGTCAAGGGCACATGCCCAGGTTGTGGGCTCAGTCCCCAATAGGGGGCATGCAGGAGGATGAGTCTCTCGCATCCTTGATGTTTTAAACTCTCTCTCCTTCTCCCTTCCTCTCTGAAATCAATAAAAATATATTTTTTTAAAAATTCAGTCAAGCTGAAGAGAATGCCTGGTCAGAGGACCGTGAGCAATAGGAACGTTCTTGCTATTTCAGACTGCAGCAAGCAACCTTGTCACTGGGAACTCAGGGACTGATTGGGCTTGAAGTGCCTGCAGCAGATTCAAACATTACAGGGAACAAGGATCACTAAAAAATCTCAGTACATTTTCCTAAGGTTTTTGTGGCAACTATGCCTTCATTGGCAAATAACTCTTCTTTTGAGAACAGCTTCTGACTTGCTTTCAGGTTTTGGTGGAGTCAGAATGCTTAGTCAGAAGCTCAAACGTGGACATTCATCTTGAGCTCTTTCTCTTAAATTGGATGTCAGCTGATCACAAAACCATAAAATTGAGCTTGCAGAGCAACACTGTTATTATGGGACAAAGATTGGAAAGGACTGTTGGCTTTGTTTAATTAGAGGTTTTGGTGATACTTAACTTTAGTGGCAACTGATTTATTAGTGTTGGACAATAATGGAATTCTAACTACAGTGAGTGATGTTCCTGTTAATAAATTAAATTGTTATGATCAATGAATTGTGAAGAACAAATTAATTACTGGTATAATAAAATGTACTTAATGTATTAGCAGAATTTTCAAAGTCTGGCAAATTAAAGAAAACAATTTTTAAAACTACTTTTTTTTTAGTTTTGTAATTTCATAACCAGTTCAAGTCTCCAAGACCTACTAAAGTGTCATGAATGACTTTCTTCACAGATTCTGTCCTTGCTATATTATCATCTATATATATAAAAGCCAAGTGACCGGAACAACTGGAACAACTAGAACAACCGGTCACTATGACACACACTGTGGCTGGCCAACCATCCCGATTGGGGCTGGAGCCAGCCAGTCAACCTCCTGTGGACTCTCCCCCTGGCCGGCCCAGCCCCCGATCGGCCCCGATTGGAGCAGGCTGGCCAGACCCCACCTGTGCACAAATTCGTGCACCGGGCCTCTAGTTAGCAATAAGTTTCTGAGAGTTCAGGAGCTGTTCTTTCTGAAGTTTATATGCTTTCAGACAATGATAAATTCAGCACAAACCTTTGAACTACTTGCTATTCGTTAATTCATTAATTGACTACTTGCTTGTCAATAAACATTGTTTTAAAATGCCGCTAATAAGCATGGTCCTTGGCAATGTGGAATCACAGACAAACAAATCAATCTTCCTTATTTCTCATAGAAGATGTCAGATTATTGGTTCTCAACCCAGCATTGACTAAACAAGAAACATATCCATGAGACAATATTAAAGAAGTACATACAGCATATCACTGGTTTACATCTCACGGTGTATCCACCCATTCTCACAATAGACACTTATTGATCATCTATGCTGGGCCAGTTGTAAGGAGTATGGACCAAAAAAAAAAGGGTGCTGTAATAAATCTAACAGAAATTAACCTTATGAGCTGATCATAGATTTCTTACTGGTCAGGTCATGGTGGGTAGTCAACCCTCTGGCATATAACTTCTTTAGAAAAAGTTTAATCTTTGCCTTAAGCAAGCCCTGCCCATTATTTCTGTAGATTAACATATCTTTGAAATGCTTCTTTGTCAGACCCCTCAAAAGAATAACCACCATAAAAAGAGCACATAATCTTATTAACCTGTAATCCAATGCCAACTTTGCTTTCTCCGACCTTCACATAATTTTCCTTACATTGCATCTTTAATTACAAATGCATAAGAGAAACTGCAAACTGTCAATCTGGGAAGCATTTTCCTCAGTCTGTTGAGATCTTGCTTTGAGGTATAGCCTCCGTTTGGGCACAAATAAGCTCTAATAAACTCTTATAAAAATTTTTTACAGGTTTGTACATTCTTATGTTGATAGGACAGAGAAACATGGTCCTTAATATTTAAAAAATATTTTGGAAAGTTTTCCTCTCTTGTATCCACATTCTAGTTCAACTACCATTTCAATTCTTTAATCCCAATTTTATATTTCCCCCAAACTCCAGACTTGTATGTTTAACTACCTACTCAACATTTCCATTTGCAGGTCTAACCTCGATGTCAAACTTACTGACTCCAAATTTGAACTCCTCAGTCTTCTCACTACCTCTACCTACCACCTACTCCACCATAACTGGCTCCTCCTACAGGCTTAGTCGTCTCAACTAGTGGAAACATTATTTTACATTTACTTAGCAAGTAACTTTGAGATGTTTTAGACTTTTTATAATCCTCACATGAGGATGTATTTATTGATTTTTTAGAAAGAGGAAGGGAGAGAGAGAGATCCATGTGAGAAACATGGATGATTGCCTCCCATATGCACCCCACCTGGGGTTATCAGAATTTAGAGATAGCAAACTGACTCTTCCTGGAGCATGCCTGTCATCTGCAAACTAACCGAACCAAAGCCCACCTCCTTCCCCTTCCCTCCCCTGCTCTTAAACTGTGGGACACTATTCCTCAGCCCTGACCACCTCAAGGCTGGGCATCGGACGACTAGAGGCAACCTGTCTACCGCTCCCCCACCCCCACCTCTAAAATTATATTCAAACTAGCCAATCCTACACCTGCTTAGCCTGCCTGCTGAGTGTTGCCCATTTCTTTTCTGGAAAACCAGAATAAAGGAAGCTCCAAAGTGCCCTTTGCTCCCTCTGCCTGTGGCCAAGGTCAGTGCTCTCTAGTGTGTCCCTGTGTGCTGTGGCCTGTCCCCCTCCTCTTGGGAACTGCGAGCCATGAAGTATCTTTTCAATGGCATTCACTTCCTGATCTGTGGGCCTCATCTTATCTGAATAAAAACAAAATTCCTGATACATTTTAACAATAATAATTTATTCTTCTTATGCTTAAAAACTAAACTTTGTGCTCAAACATACAATTATAAATGTCTAAAGAAAGTGAAACCCTGTCTCCTAATATTGGATCGGCTATAGATAAGTGATCACAGACTATATTAACTATTAATCAGTGCTTGGAGCTGACATAATTCCGAAGCCTGACAATACCCCTTTGAGTTTGACTCACCAGAAAGCCAGAATATTTTATGCATGAATATGCTCCACGGTTATGCCAGCGTCTCTCTACACAGTGAGCTCTCTGTCACCTCTTTCTTCAGAGTCCCTGCTTCTGTCACAGGCAGATTCATCTCCATTTAGCTCCCCCTTCCCTCATCTCAGGGCCTCTCCTCACCACCCTAACCCAGCACCAGGGTGCCCTCTATGGGTCCATCTGTGATTATTCTCGTGAGGCAGGAGCGGGTCTGGTGGTGCATTTGTTGAGGCAAAACTGACCCTTAAGGGCACAATAGGCTTGCTCTGTAAACCGGGCAGAGTCAGAAATGACCCAAAATTATTCCAGAAATCTCTAAGCTAACGAACTACACATCTTCTGTACTGAGTCTGCCCAACAGATCTCTCAGGAGTCAGTGAAACGGAAAAATCATTTCACACTCTAAATTGATATTTTAGTATGTAAATAGAGCATGGGTGGGTGGTTTACGGAGCTAGAGCTGCGTGTCAGATGAATCTCAATGTGAGAAACATGGATGGTTGCCTCCCATATGCGCCCCACCTGGGGTTATCAGAATTTAGAGATAGAAAAATAACTATCTCTAAATTGAACTCTTTCTCTCTCTCTCTCTCTCAACAAAAACTTAGTATTTGAGATCTTGTTTCTGTGGCATGTCTATATGTCTGTTTGGCTCAGATAAACTAAAAACAAAACAAAACCCTAGGCACATGTCTTTACAGTGTAGAGTGCCGAATTTCAGCATTAATTATTTTGTAAGATATGTTTATCTTAAAAGGTTAATCTCACTAGTGATTTCCTCTTAAGATGATAACAAAATGCCAAGATCCTTTTAAATCATCCCTATAACATGACAATTGCCCTTTTCAATGAAGGGTTGCCGAGTGTCAGGAAGCCCATCACCTGTCAGGTTATGCTTATGAAAGGCTACTTCAGATGCCTCCTGGAGCCTCATCCTGCAGTTGCTCTAGTTTTGACTGATCATTGGCAATCTGCTTAGAGAGGTGCCAAACTCCTAGAAGGAAAGAAGTTGACAGGACAGCTTGGCAGGCAGGGTGACTTCTCCATTGTGTTGTCATCATCGGAATCATCCTTGGCCTCTAGGAAATAGATTTGAGCATGTCTACTTTCCATTTTTATTAGACGTTTTTGATTGAGCTGATTTGATTAAAATTTGACATAACTGACCAGCCTATTTGGACTAAGTTAACAGATGCTTTGGAAATTACAAGGTAAAGTCATAAAAAGCCTGGAGTTTAGTAAGTACTCAATTAGCATCACCTATAAACATGCATGCTGGCTACTATGGATTGCAATGCTGTAACTGGATTTCCCAAGACTCTTTTCAAATATAACTGAGATGTCTACCTTATTTTAAATATACTGGATTCCGAGACATCTGAAATGACCCAATCAGTCAACCACTGTTTCCTGAGCGGCCTCCATATACAAAGGAGGATAGTTTGACATAGCAGAAAATATACCAAAGAAAAACATACATTCTATCATCAAAACACACACAAGTCAATTGCCACATAAAACTCCAGTACCCCCAAGTCTTAGGTCTGAAATCTGCCCAGTGAAAGGAGGATGTGGAACTTGATTGTTTGCCTGTGGAAATTTCTAGTCTCTCTGCTGGTATTTAGTCACACATATACACACATTCACACACATACAATATGCTTTTTCTCACTAACAAGCTGATATACTTATTTTCATCATAAGATTTAAAAGATCACAGCCTTTTGAAATTACAGTGACCTGAATTCAAATTCTATTTCTGTTCTTTCTTCTGTTTTGTACAAAATATAGATAATAACTTCCTCAAATGAGTGTGTTATGGGAATTCAGTGAAATTTAAAAGCCTAGCATATGATGATGCGCAGACTAGGTGCTTAATAACTATCATATTCCTCTTACTTCTTCTTCTTTCTTTTTTTTCTTTTTTTATTTTTTTTTATTTCAAGAAAAACTATTTTAAATATAAAAATTTTACATGCAATAAACATTAGTATTTCAAAAAATAAGATTTTAAATATAATAATATTACCAAAACTATACTAAAATGGTATAATATCACAAAAATTGTAGGAAATATTAAAAATCTGCAAATAACAGGATTACTTCTATTATATTCTAAAATATTTATGTTGTTCATTATATTCCACAAATGAGTGAGATCATGTGATATTTATTTTTCTCCAACGGGCTTGTTTCGCTAGCATAATGCTCTCCAGGTCCTTCCATTCTGTTGCAAATGGTAAGAGTTCCTTCTTTTTTACAGCAGTATAATATTCTATTGTGTAGATGTACCATAGCTTTTTAATCCACTCATCTGCTGATGGGCACTTAGGCTGTTTCCAAATCTTAGCTATGGTGAATTGTGCTGCTATGAACATAGGGGTGCATATATCCTTTCTGATTGGCGTTTCTGATTTGTTGGGATGTATTCCTAGAAGTGGGATTACTGGGTCAAATGGGAGTTCCATTTTTAATTTTTGAGGAAACTCCATACTGCTTCCCATAGTGGCTGCACCAGTCTGCATTCCCACCAGCAGTGCAGGAGTGTTCCTTTTTCTCTGCATCCTCGCCAGCACTTGTCATTTGTTGTTCTGTTAATAACAGCTATTCTGACAGGTGTGAGGTGGTAGCTCATTGTCATTTTATTCCTCTTTTCTTAAGGAATTTGTTGCCTTTGCTGTTTAATATTTTAAATTTTTAAATATTTGTCAGTAGGCTTTAGGTAAAATTCAATGATAAATCATAAGAATTATATTAACTTTGCTGTGGGTTATACTTCTCCATGCTTCTTTATCAGAAATTTTTAAACTGGGACCTATGAATGGACTTGTAGAACTTCATAAAACACCTAGAATGTTTTTATTTTTTTATATGTGTTTATGTGCATAATTCTAGAGAGAGGGTCTACTGCCATCATTATCAAAGGTATTAATATCCCAAAAAAGTATAAGAGTAAGATGTTCAGAATAATTGTTGCTTTCCCATTTCCAATATTATTTCCATGTAGTTTTTTCAAGCTTTTTTCATATTAGTTTTAGAATTTAGTCAGTGCATGTATTAATAATTAAATCATTATTTAATTAAACATATAAATGTTATCTCTATTCTTGTTCTATCAGCTTCCCCTCTCTACTTACAATGATCAGGCCAATGAGAAAGACATTCAGAACGGTTTTTCCATGACCTCTGCTTCTGCCACATTAAGTTATAACCATCTATTACTTGGACATTGCTCCTACTAACAGATTTCTTAAACTTTTTCCAAGCCATGAAGTTGTAAACAGAAGTAGAATAAATTCATCCTTGTGTCCCCTAACATAAGGTCTAGCTCAGAGAAATATATACTTATTTACTTGAATCTAATTGTCTTATTATTAAAATCATAACCTATCCCAAACATAGATAACAAAATAAAATTATTTTAAAAGAATAGTGGTATCTACATTGTTCTATAATGTGTGCTTTTTAAGTATGTTTTTATTGATTTCAGAGAGGAAGGGAGAGGGAGAGAGAGATAAAAACATCAATGATAAGAGAGAATCATTGATTGGCTGCCTCCTGCATGCCCCTGCTGGGGATCGAGCCCGTGACCTGGGCATGTGCCCTGACTGGGAATTGAACCGCAACCTCCTGGTTCATAAGTTGATGCTCAGCCTCTGAGCTACGCTGGCCTGGCACTCCATAATGGTTTTTAATAAATATTAAAATGTAATGCTGGCAATGGCTAGACACTGTTGTAGACAGTGTTGTAGACACTGTTGGAGAAGCCACAGTGAAGAAAACAAACAAGATCTTTTCCTCACTGAACTTACATGTTAGTGAAAGAGCCCACCAGTGTGCAAAAACATAAATAAATGCTAAATCATGCCCAATGATGATAAGGGCCAACGTGAAAAGAAAAGCAGGAGAGGGTGTTGGACAGTGTGTGTCTGATGTAGGGAGTGGTACCAGGGTTGTGATTTTAAGGAGGGTGGCAACAGTTGATCCAAGATCTGAAGAAAGGGAGGGAGGAAACTGTACGAGACACCTGCAGGGAGAATTTTCTAGATAAAAGGAACAAGTGCAAAGCCTTCCTGGGTGAGTTCCAGGAAAAGTGAGGTGGTCAATGAAGCCAAAGCCATGTGTGGGAGGAGTAGGAGAGCTGACATCAGAGAAGGAACGTGGTAAAAGGAGCATATGGCTCACCTGTCAACACTGTTGGCTCTCCATCGGCATGAGATGGGACGTCCCCAAAGGATGTGAGCATAAGAGTGACTGGATCTGACTTGGGTTTTGAAGTTCATAAAATGCCGAATATTATTAGCATAGAATATTCATGAAACATGTGAGATAATGTGTAATGAATGATAAAAAGGAGTTCTCCCATGTTTTAGGGAATAGACTGGAGAACTGACTGGAGATGGAAGGGTGATTTGTTGTTCAATATTTCTTCCTGATTTTTGATTTTTTTAAATTCTGTCTGAAAAATAATGGACAGTTAGTACATACTCATATGTTTACTAAGGTGTTAGAAGTGTGGATTTTTAAAAACAAATATTAGTCGACTTTTTAATTTAGTGATTTTTTTCCCTTTGATATCTTATTCTTGAAAATCTCTCAGACATTTGCTCCTCAACTGAACCCAGGAGACCAGGCCATTTCATTTCCCCATCTGGATTGTTCCGACCACTGTTCCAGAGCCAAGATTTTGTAATAAACCACAAATTAAGTTGGATAACAGAGGTAGTTCAAACCAAGGTGTATACTGCAGAGAAATTAAATTCAAGGATAATGAAAAGAAAAACAATAAAAAAAACTAAGCCAAGCATTTGCACCAATTTGTTTTTAAAGACCTTCCCTGCAAGGCCAGGCCGCTGGTTCCCTTTGAGACAAGTCCTCCCAGCCCCGGAAGCTGTGCAGGGTGCCCTGACGGGCTGCTGAGGCACAGCAAGCTGTGTCTGCTGCAATGAAATAGGAACCAGTGACCAGTGACACTGGTGACAAATAAGCTGCAAATAATAACCTGGGAGCCCACTGAAAACTAGTTCATTCAGTTGAATGTGATTCGTTTTGAAGCCCATTGTTTTTAACTATTGAAGCAGAGCATTTAGGTTCACTTGTTTACAGTTGTGGCTGTCTCTTGAGCCTCTGCGCAGATAGGAAGCCAGCAAAAGATGATTATTTAAGACTTTAAAAAACCCCTTTATGGAAAAGTGCTTTAGGTCACTCAGTCAGTGAAAAAAATCAAAGCAAAAAAAGGGGGCCCATTTGATTTGGAATCTGCAGGATGTCACTTAGAGCCTCAGGGGGCTTGTAGAGCAAATTGAAACAAAACTGGGGACACATTTGTGAGATTTATGTCATCATGTTTATGAACGTCTATCTCAGAAAGAGACCACAACAAAAGAAACTTCTGTGTCATATTTAATGGGACCTATTGCCAAAGATGTACTGACCAATGGCAGTGACTGTCCGTCTTTTGAAAGGTCAAAATATGTTAAGACTTTAATACAGGTGCCTTAAAGTCACTTAGAATACTTATGGGCATATGGCCACGCCCCTTCTCCCTGGTCAGATGATTTCAAAGATAGGAGAGCATTGTTCTAGATCAGGGGTGGGCAACCTTTTTGTGAGTGCGTGCCAAAACCAGTAAAATCTCTGACTCAAAATTCTTCTGTGTGCCAACCCTAATTTTTTGAGGACATGTTACGCCTACTTGATATCTCTTAAGGTGTACGTATGTGAAGAACCTTGAAGAAATAATAAAATTCATTCGAGTGACAAAAACACAGTATATGATGATGAAAAAATACATTTATTTTTAAATGTATACATGTACACTGATAGTCCGACAGAAAACTTTATGACTCCGTTTGATATTATCAGTGGGACTTTTGCTGCTGCATCACTGATGACAGATTTTACATCAGGTTTATATTTCGTGACCTTCAGAGATATGCACGAGCTACTACTTTCATCCGTCAGGCTACTCCTATTATGAGACTTAACAAAATTCATCACTGAGAACAAAGATTCACAAGCGTATGTGGATGAAACCAAAACACTGGTCGGATCTAGGAAGGCAGGGAGAGTTAAGGCAGAGGCATAGAAATTGCTCTTCCCGTATGGGAGGCTAGGGGAAGGTCAAAGGGAGAAAAAAAAAAAGGAGACATATATAATACTCTTTGTAATACTTTAAGCAATAAAACAATTAAAAAATAGTAAGATAAAGAAAAAAAAAGAAATTGCTCTTCCCCTCTCTTGTCAATCCATGTCTATGGTCTTTAAGATAACTTGCTATGTAAAACTATTTATTTATCTAAGATGCACCTACACTGAATTTATCTGAAAAATAAAAAAGTCGATATTAAGAAAAAAATTGTAAATGGAAGATTATAAGAGAGAGTTTCGAGTGCCAGCAAAAGTTACTGGCGTGCCATGTTTGCACACGTGCCAGGGGTTGCCCACCCCTGTTCTAGTGTATGCTCCTGGATTTTTAGGATTGAACCTTAAAAGTGGAAGCAAGACAATGTGCTACACAAGACATTTCCCTGAGTACTTTGGGACTAGTTTTTCTGTGAGCTTACAGCAATAAACCAGTGAGTAGTTTTACTGTGTCTTTTAACTATTTCTGGCTGACTGCATTTAGCATTAAAGGCTTCATCCACAACTAGCCTTGGGGATTTATTTTGAGTGCTAGAAGACCCCAGTCAGAGGTATCAGAAAACCAGTCAGAGGTATCAGAAAAAGCAGGCATCCTTGATCTTTTCTATAAGCATATACCATTCTCATGACTGTACCTTTTGCTTAACCAATATCTATAGTTTATTTAAAACTAGAGGCCCGGTGCACAAAATTTGTGCACTCAGAGTGGAGGGGTCCCTCAGCCTGGCCTGCGCCCTCTCATAAATAAAATTTGGTTTTATTTATTAAAACCAAATAAACCAAAACTAAAAGCCTATAAAATATGTTGCATATCAGGTAATGAGCTTGCAGGGTTTAGTAACATGCTTTAGGGCAAGCCCTTGGGGGATGACTGACTGATGGCTTAGGCCCGCTCCTGCCACCTTCACTGCATCCTCCCAGCTTCTGGCTGAGCAGCACTCCCTCTGTGGGAGTGCACTGACCACCAGGGGGCAGCTCCTGCATTGAGCGTCTGCCCCGTGGTGGTCATTGCACATCATAGCTTCAGGCCGAAACTGGCTCTCTGACATCCCCCGAGGGGTCCCACATTGCAAGAGGGCGCAGGCCAGGCCAAGGGACCCCACCCGTGGATGATCAGGGCTAGGGAAGTATGCGGGAGGTTGGCCAGCTGGGGACTGCAGGAAGGCTCCAGAGTGTGTCCGGCCCGTCTCACTCACACCTGATTGGCCGGACCCCAGCAGCAAGCTAACCTACGGGTTGGAGCCTCAGAGTGTCTGCCTCCTGGTGGTCAGTGCACATCATAGCGAGCAGTTGAGCAGCCTTAGCATATCATTAGCATATTACGCTTTTATTGGTTGAATGGCCAGCCAGACGACCGGACACTTAGCATATTAGGCTTTTATTATATAGGATAGAAATCAGTTTTCCGAATCCACCCTAAAACTGAAAACAAATAGCTAATGAAAAAATAATTAAAATATCAACTGAGAACCCTCTCAAAGAACTCTAAAAGTTCTTCAGTTTTAAAACCAAATAAACCAAAACTAAAAGCCTATAAAATATGTTGCATATCAGGTAATGAGCTTGCAGGGTTTCGTAACATGCTTTAGGGCAAGCATATCAAACTCACGGCCCACGGGCCACATGTGGCCCACAAGGAATATTTTTGCAGCCCAGCCAATATAATGGCACATGAGAAATGTTTTCATAAAAATTTCATAACCTAATTTTTACAATACCCTGTTATACATAATTATTAATAACAAACTACAATGTTCACTAATGACTGATTACTATAATTGCGTTGCATTCATTTCCCTACTTGCCTTGCACACAGACACACCATTTCTCTCCACTAATACTACCAGTGAATATTTTAGCAGCCGATTGCCATGTCATTAGTCTTGGACTGACTTGTTTGGTGTGCACAACAGGAAATATTTTGCTTTTGGAGAACAAGAAAAATAGGTTTATTTGCATTGCACTTATTAATTTGTGCAGTTATTCAGTGTCTGGTAAGTTAATGTTCAAGAAAAAATATTAATTTTTGTTAAAATATTCTATTATTTTATGTTAACGATTACTCATTTATTTCAGCCTTTTGTATTGTCTCTATCAAAATAAACCTACGTTTCTATGGAAATTGGAGCTTTTGTTTTTTTGCAGCCCACATAAACCTTGTTTAGTTGGCCCGTGTTAGCCTTTGAGTTTGACAAGCTAGCTTTGCAGTGGTTCTCAACCTTCTGGCCCTTTAAATACAGTTCCTCATGTTGTGACCCAACCATAAAATTATTTTCGTTGCTACTTCATAACTGTAATGTCGCTACTGTTATGAATCGTAATGTAAATATCTGATATGCAGGATGGTCTTAGGCGACCCCTGTGAAAGGGTCATTAGACCGCCAAAGAGGTCACGACCCACAGCTTGAGAACCGCTGCTTAGAGGATGGTGCCAGGAATGGTCTCTGGTCTAAAAGCTTAAGGACAGAGGGTGTGATTGTTGGTGGTGATTCCTCAGGATCATGAGAAAAGCATTTCATGGCATTTCATGGACCCTCAGACGGGAGATTGTGGTGCGGCAAGGTAAACTGAGGATGGCAAAGCTGACAGTTCTACTCTTAATATGAGCTCTTCACCAGCCACATTTCATACATAAAAATCAACACTGACCTAATAAGTGTTAAAAATAATTGGCTGAAAAAATATATATTGTTTTCCCACCATTGTTTATAGTCATGTAAAATTCAGTTCAGTATTTATAAAATTACACTAAATTTAAAATGCCTTGATGTGGGGTTGGGAGGACAAGAAGAGATAAACCAAAGAACTTATATACTTACTAGAGGCCTGGTGCACAAAAATTTGTGCACTCGGGGGGGGGAGAGGGGGTCCCTCAGCCCGGCCTGTGCCCTCTCGCAGTCTGGGACCCCTCGGGAGATAACAACCTGCTGGCTTAGGCCTGCTCCTGGGTGGAAGAGGGCAGGCCCAATCCCTAGGTGCAGCCCCTGGTCGGGCTCAGAGCAGGGCCGATTGGGGAGGTGGGGCGCCGCACCCTTTCACACACAGAGCAGGGCCGATCAGGGGGTTGGGGTGCCTCCCCCCCCTCACACACAGAACCACAGGGCGATCAGGGGGTTGGGGAGCTCCCCCCTTTCAGGCACAGAACCAGGCTGATCAGGGGGGTGGGGCGGCTTCCCCTGTCACGAACAGAGCAGGGCGGATAGGGAGGTTGTGGCCCCACCCCCTGTCACACACAGAGCCGCAGGGCGATCAGGGGGTTTTGGCGCTGCCCCCTGTCACGCTGATCCCGGTTCCAGGAGGCATATTACCCTTTTACTATATAGAATAGAGGTG
>NW_005873825.1:0-19754 GCF_000147115.1 Myotis lucifugus | reverse complement strand
GGGATG
Organism: Myotis lucifugus; assembly: GCF_000147115.1. Taxonomy (NCBI): domain Eukaryota; kingdom Metazoa; phylum Chordata; class Mammalia; order Chiroptera; family Vespertilionidae; genus Myotis; species Myotis lucifugus. Next base: position 19,748 of record NW_005873825.1, on the reverse strand, counting down.
TGCAGGAGGCGACTGATTGATGTTTCTCTCTCATTGATGTTTCTGACTATCTATCTCTCTCCCTTCCTCAGTGTAAAAAATCAAGAAAATATATTTTTTTTACAAGACTGAAGAATTCCACCCCCCCCCGGAAAAAAAGGGTTGCTCAAACTAGAATTCTGAAGTATGAGGCCTGGCAGTGAAAGTGGACAGGCAGAGGAGTTATCTCCCTTGTCCAATGGTGCTTAAAGTGGGGACTCTCCCAAGAGAATCAAACCTGAGCACCCACCAAGTCCAATGAACAACAACACCAGATCACAGAGGAACCATCAATGCAAGACTGTGTCCTTTGTCCTAACCCATTGGCCCGGGCCCAACCCTACAGGGGTTGGAAAGACAGCTAATGAGGGAAGGTATTGGAAGAGGAAAGATGCCAACCTGCTCTAATGGCCTCTAACTCCCAAGACCCCACCCCAGGCTTCTTGGCTTGAAGCAGGTCTCAGTTCAGGGAAGGGAAAAAATTTTAAGTTTGTTTATTACACTACACTGAACATTTTGATTACTGAAACAAGACTTCCTTAAGACCAAGGTGACCTCAGGACATTTAACACCTAAGAGTGACTGGGAGAGCTGTGTGAGATTTCACATAGGGACAGGGAATGAATCGGCCCATTCAATGGGTGCAAAGGAGGAGAGGTTGGAAAGAACACAATGACCTTTCTCTTTGTACCTGTTGAGAGCCATGCTTTCGGTAACCAGACCATATGTGAAATCTGTAATAGAAATACCTAGCCATGCCTGAAACCTTTTATTTTGACTTAAAACATAGAAATGTACACTCATCCCCAATCTTTTGGTGTAGAGCCAAGGCCTTCTGTATGAGCACAGATAAATGGATCTTTCTGAAACTCGCCCACAAAACATCAACTGTGAGTTCCAATTTTGGTTTCCTTACATTGGAGTAAAAATTTTAAGAAACTTGCAAAGTAACCTGAATATAGTAATAAGTGTACACGATTTCTTTGTTTCTTGTGTTTTACAATTGTCTCACCCACATTCATTTTTAGAAACTTGCATTTGTCATGTCTTTTAACAGCATTTCATAGAAACAACTTCCTTGTTATGCTCACATTTCACTGATTTATATAATATTTAATGAAATTATGTGATTCAGTAACAAATACAAGTACTACTGGCATAAACAGATTTGGGAACACACCCAGCTGCCTCTGGGAAAACACACAGTTGAACTTGTGGGAGCAGAAGCCCATGGGCGTACTTGAGAGTAGCCACTACTGTGAGCCTTTAAGTGACCCAAGCATTGGGAGTATATCTCTCAGAGAGAATGGAGAGCACAGGATTATCCAGTGGGTGAGCCTCTACTTCTGAGGTGAAAAGGTTTGTGAGAATAAACAAGTCATCTTTTCGGTCAAAGAACAGTTTAGACAGCTGCCATTTCGGACTGCATGACTTGGCAGCCACCAGTTGGCCGCATGGTTGCAGCTCCCCTGGGGGCTGCCATCTTGAAACAGCAAAGGCCAACCCCTCCCTTTGAATTAGCCAATTGTGAAAGAGTGTGCATCTGAGCTCCAATCAAGAGCAAGGGACAGGTCATGTGCCTCATGGATTATAAACCCGAGCAGAGGGCCTGCTCGGTGTGCGCGCGATTCCAGACCATGTGTGCACACCCTTCTACCTAGAAGTAAAGATGTTTGCCTTGCTGCCTGGCTCCCGGGTATGTTTTGTGTTCTACAAGGACCCCTGACTTGGGGGGCTCACCTTATTTCTAACAGGTTGAAGTAGCCAGCATAAAAAAGCTACCATGTACTGAGAAACTACTATGTGCCAAGCGGGACACTGGGCACTTCACACACATAAGCTCAGTTACCTTTCACAGATATTAACACACACACACACACACACACACACACACACACACACACACACCGCATTCCACAGTTGAGCAAAGTGGAGTGTACTCTAGGCCCATAAGTGAAACAGTCGATACTTCTCAATCTCTAATATGCAAATGACTCACCAGGGGGGATATGATTTAAAATGCATATTTTGATGGAATAGGTCTGGGTGGGACCTGAGATTCTGCATTTGTAATAAGCTCTCAGATGCTATTGATGCTGCTGTTCTGCAGACCCCTGAGATTCTGACTTACATGTTCTGAGATGGAGCCCAGGCATCCATGGTAAGATATTAATCATGCTCTGTTAATCATGATTGTTTTGTTCTGATTAAAGAAGGCACATTCTAACCTGACTGGCAGTTACACAGAGGACCTAGAGCTCACTTGGAAATGCAGCCCATCCTCCCCATTTGGAGCTGCTTATTATCATGGAAAGATTAACAACTTTGTTGCAGAAACCAGAGCCACCAGCCCTTTGAAGATCCCCAGCCCTTGCATATCATTGGCCCTTTGAACATCCCCAGCCCTTTTGCATATCTGCAGGCCTTTGCAAATCTCCAGCCTGCTTACCTGTTAACTGCCCATATGGCAAACCCTTTCACATGGGGTTACTTCCCCATGTAATCTTTGTCCTACCCAATATAAGCAGCCGGCTTATGGTGGGCTGCAGAGCGGATTTTTGTGGATGACCTGCTGCTCTCCCATATTGCCAGCAGTACTGGAATAAACATTTATGGTTCAACCCTCTCTGCTTAATTGGCTCAAGTAGTGACAGGCAGCCCAGACCCATTGATTGTCCGGTGACACTTGCACACACTTATGCAACAATTTCCTAGCTCAATGATGTATCAAGAACCTCTTTCATCGTCAGCACATACAGGTCTACTTTGTCCTTATTGACTCTGCATTGTATTCCATAGCACAGAATACCATAATTTATCTCACCAATCCCTCATAGGTGGATATTCAGTTAATTCTAATTTTTCAATTTTACAAATAATATTTTATGCACACTCCATGGGTATGCGCACAAGTCATTCTGTAGAATAGACTTCTAGATGTAGGATTGTTGGGTTATTTCAACAGCTATTCTCAGATTGCCCTTCAAAATGCTCACTAAATTAATTACACTCCTACCATCACATATAAAAATGCCTCTTTCTCCCACCAGGGGGCCTTATGAAACTACTGGGTATTGTCAATCTTTTCAATATTCACCAATCCCACATATGAAAAATGGTTCATTGATGTTGTAATTTGCATGTCATGATGACTGGCAGAAAGACTGATCTATCTATTAGACTTAAGTGTGCCTTCTTTCATGAATTGCCTGTCTATATCTTTTGCCACTTTTGGTTGCTTATCTTTTTATATTAATTTTTGTCTACTATATATGCTACAAATATTTTCCTTCCAGCCTACTATTCATTTTTCAATTTTTTTTCTATTTTCAATTTGTTTAACAGAAGTTTTCAATTTTATAGTCTAGTCTATCAATATTCATTCATGACTTCTCATTTAAGGAAGATTATAAAACATATCCCTGGTTTTCCCACTTACTTCTTGCATAGATTTGTCATTCATTAATCCATCTGATCATTAGTCCATATGCGAAGTGCATATTTTATTTATGACTTGAACTAAAGCTCTTATGTTGTTGTTTTTCTTTCCACACACCATTCTTAGCACTATTTATTGAACAGGCATTATTATTATTATTCTGGGATTTGAAATGCCTCCTCTATCATATAGTCAATTATACATATACAGGCTGGTCTTCTTTGATCTCTCTCTGTTGTTGTTTTTTTCTGTGACTGTTCAAAGCTGTCACAATTTCTGCAGTTTTACAGAACTTCTGGAAAGTTTTTCCTCATTATTTTTTCTTTTTTTTTTAAACAACTGTCTTTTCTACTATTTTTCCCCAGATGGATTTGAAATTCCCATCTCAAGTTCTAAAGCAAATTATCATTGAAATTTTTACTGTAATTTCACTTTAATGGTCTAATATGGGAAGAATTGACATTTTTATAGTATTGAGTGTCTCATGCAGAAACAAGGTATTAGCTCTCCATTTATGGACAGCTATAAAATAAATGGAGAGCTAATACCTTGTTTCTGCATGAGACACACAATATAAAAAAAAGCAGTCCTGCCCCAAAAAAATAATTTCCAGGGCTCCCTTTGGTAGAATTCCCCACCATATATATAGCCACTGGCCTAAAGATACTTATCTCCCAGGTATCTAGCTTTATTAGACTCATAAGTTCTAACAATTTAATTGATTGTCTATAGAGCTTTGATTTGAAAAAATGCATTTTAAAGTTTCTCTTTTTTTCAACAATGAAACTAATAAATACTCAATAGAAAAAAATTCTAAATGTAGGAAAAAATGACCCCAACAACTAAGGACAACTATTATCATTTTACTTGTATCTGTTTTTGTTCTTTTTATATTTACACTAGAGGCCCAATGCAGGAAATTTGTGCAGGGGCTCAGCCCTCGAAGCTCGTTCTGCTGTTTGGTCTAATTAGCATATTAGCTCTTTTTTTAAAAAAAATATTTTATTGATTTTTTACAGAGAGGAAGGGAGAGAGATAGAGAGCTAGAAACATCAATGAGAGAGAAACATCGATCAGCTGCCTCCTGCACATCTCCTACTGGGGATGTGCCCGAAACCCAGGTACATGCCCCTGACTGGAATCGAACCTGGGACCCTTCAGTCCGCAGGTCGACGCTCTATCCACTGAGCCAAACCAGCCTCGGCTCATATTAGCTCTTTATTATATAGGATAGCTTCTTCTACACAGTATAATTAACTGAGTGTATGTTTTAAAAGAATAAATGCATTCAATATGCCAAAACCATTTTGCTGAGGTTTGCGTGTTTGATAAGGAACCCTGTGCTTCTCACTAATGGGCAGAAATGCTAATGTTACGTCTATTCCTGACATTATTGAGTTCAGTTCAGTCCCTTCTTTTGCTGCCAGTCTAGCTAGCTGGCATTTATCCCACCCAATTATAGTTCAGTGTAACGAAGCCCTCTGTCCCTCGCACCACACATAGCTGCTGACCTCACTGCACACTCAGCCATTCCATTCCAGGCCTCGGCTGTCTTACAGCACAGGTGACGTGGAGGTTGCTAGGAGTTTATAATTCCATTTAAAAGGCTGACTAGATCACAATCGATATAAATGAGATTTCCAAAAACATTAAAAACACACACACACCATTTCTCTTGTGTCTCCCAGTTGAGTTTGGATGAGCTGATTTGTCTTTTCTTTTGTAATGCTTCAAATCTGATTAACTCACTTGCTCATTTTCTTACCTATAAGGATTGCTCTTCTATTCCTTCAGCTGTCTACTCATTCATCTCACCAAAGAGGATTTCCTTGGCCTGTTTACATAAAATAGGAATCCCCATCCTATCCTCCTGGCCAGACATGCCCCTAACATATACAGGGCCGGAGCAAGAGTGTGAATGGAGGCCCACATGTATGTCTAAGTATTAAAAGGCCCAGCAGCCTTCATGCACAGACGTGTGAATGCCTGGGCTCCATGTGGGCATGACCCTTTGGCCCCCAGACTTCCAACCCCTTGGGAAGGGGAATGGCTGGAGGAAAGCAGGAGCCTTATAAGGTGGGGGCCCAGGTTCTCTCTTACCTGAGTCCAAGGATGGTACTGCCCTATTTCCCTTATTCTGCTTAACATTTTCCCATTGTATTTATTCCTCTCTGACATTTCATATTTTACTGATTTTTTAATTTATTTGTCGGTTTCTTATTAAAGTAAGCTCCATGAGAAAGGAACTTTATTTTGTTCACTGCTTTATTCCCAGCACTTGGAAGTGCCTTGAACAAGGTAGATGCTTAATTAGTATTTGTAGAATGAATGAATGAATGAATGAATGAAGTTTGAACTATTTTGCATAACATACATAACATTAGTGGAGGGGATCACACGAAAATCATATGTCTAAGGTAGCCACAGACAATATAATTGGATGTGTCAGCAGAACTATGCAGTGTATCCCCTCTCTCTGCCTCTGTCATTCCTTAGTTAAATGCCCCACTTTAATATAACACCTAACTGGTGAAGTTGAGAATTAAATAAGACAACATAGAGGTCCAGTCTGATTGTTTTCCAATTGTTTCAATTTATTTGCTAAAAAAGGCAGCTTTTACCACATAAAAGAAATGCTTTCTTAGTAACAAATATTAAATTAACATAAATAGATTCTCATAAATACTATGTACTATTGGTCTGCGTATCTATTCCTAAGTCAAATACTACACAGTTTTCATTGTAACAGCTTCAGAGTATGTTTGATATCCGGGATAGCAATTGTTCCTTCACTGTTTTTCTCTGTCAAAGTTCTTACTCTATTCTTGTGAATTTTATCTTCCATACTGTGTACTTGATCCTCCATATAAACATATTAACAATTTTGAAAATGTTCATAAGATAATTCTCTTGCAAATGTGATTGGCATTATATTTACTTTATTGCTTAATTTGGGGAGTATTGATATCTTTGAATTCTGAGTCATCCAATGCCTTAGTTTGTCTCATTTCTGTCTTTCAATAACATTTCTTAATGTTTTTTATACACTAATGCATCTCCTGGGGGTGTTATTTTTGTTAGCTTTTTAAAAAACCAAATTACGTATTTTTCCATTACTTTATCTAGGTCAGTGGTCGGCAAACTGCAGCTCGGCAAGCTGCGGCTCACGAGCCACATGCGACTCTTTGGCCCCTTGAGTGTGGCTCTTCCACAAAATACCGACTTCTGCGCATGGGCCACAAAGTTTCAATCACACTGTACGTGCGCGTCCGCACATGGTATTTTGTGGAAGAGCCATACTCAAGGGGCCAAAGAGCCGCATGTGGCTCGCGAGCCACGGTTTGTCGACCACGGATCTAGGTGATTGTTGCCGGTTGTAATAGATATTTCTAGACACTTCCTAATATCTCTTCATCTTTCTTCCTTTCTAGCCTTTCTTTTTCTTTTCTAGCTGAAAGATTACCTTTTCCAAGTTCCCGTGGCCATGTGACTAAGTTCTGGCCAATGAGATGGCAGTGGAAGTTTGATGTGGGACTTGGAGGAAGTCTCCTTCCTAAAAGGAAAAGAACACATCTTTCATTTTAAAGAGAATGTCCTCATTGGAGGTGAATGATCAACTACCTTGTTGTTTTTCTCTGCTGAAGACTGGTTTTCTCTAGTTAGGTATTCCTGAAGAATCTCCTCTTAATTTTTCTTTCTGAGTCTGCAACTTAATTTGTTTATTTGAATAGATGTATCTTTCCTGCCCAGGTCCGTAACAAAATATCGGCGTCTCACAGTATTTTGGGGGTTGGGGGTGAGTATGGCATATTCCCTTCTCTTCAAACGAATCACATCAATTAATGCCAGTGGGAAGGCAATCATTTGGTTTCCTTGGGGAGCTGTGGCTCGATGGGCTTGCTTCTCACCACAAATACCACATTGTCAGGTTGGTCAATATGTTACTTGATGCCAAAAATGATAAGGGCATTTGTTAAGAACGTATAAACTTTTAAATAAGTAAATTAATCCAAACTGCTGGTCTCGGTGGATCTTGCTATTTAAGGTGCTGTCCGGGAGTCACAAATCATTGCCTGTCCATGGCAACTGTGTTAAGTAATGTGATTTTGCAGCATGGCAGCTTGGACACGGTGCTGCTTATGCCAGCAAGTGACATGGATCACTTTTCCTGCCGCATATAACATGGTGCCTCTGGCAGGTGGGTTATAAGCCTCCAGGTCTACAAATACGATTTTTTAAACGTGATTTAAATGGGGTTCCATGCTTGTGTAATGTTGTCAAGGATTAGGGCTACCAACCCTCACCTTAGAGCAGATACATCCTTGTTAGCACTCAGCATTGTGGGTCTCCATAGGCTTCTAGCAAACTGTAAATGAGCCCTAACTCAACTGTAGGATTCAAGACTGTGGATTCTGCCTGCTTCCAACATATGCCTAACCAGCAAGACATAAAATTAACTTCTCTGAACCTGTTTCCTTATCTGCAAATTGGCAACAATAACAGTATACTCCCATCAGGTTATTTATGGGAATTAAATGAGCTAATACAAGGTAGGCCCCAAACAATGTCAACTGTCCCTATCCGCAATGGAGAGATGCCATGAGAGATTAATTTTCCAAATTAAAATAAGTCTTGGGCCGAAACCGGTTTGGCTCAGTGGATAGAGCGTCGGCCTGCGGACTGAAGGGTCCCAGGTTCGATTCCGGTCAAGGGCATGTACCTGGGTTGCGGGCACATCCCCAGTAGGAGATGTGCAGGAGGCAGCTGATCGATGTTTCTCTCTCATCGATGTTTCTAACTCTCTATCTCTCTCCCTTCCTCTCTATAAAAAATCAATAAAATATATTTTTAAAAAATAAAATAAAAATAAAATAAGTCTTGGATTCACTGGGAGAAAATGTTATTTAAGAATAGAGAGCCCTAACTGGTTTGGCTCAGTGGATAAAGCGTTAGCCTGTGGGCGAAAGGGTCCTAGGTTGGACTCCGGTCAAGGGCATGTACCTTGGTTTCGGGCACATCCCCAGTAGGGGATGTGCAGGAGGCAGCTGATCGATGTTTCTCTCTCATCAATGTTTCTAACTCTCTATCCCTCTCCCTTCTCCTCTGTAAAAAATCAATAAAATATATATTTTTTAAAAAGAATAGAGAGACATGTCTAAGAGCACACTGGAAATTCCTGCTTTGAGCAACCCAATCTTTTTGTTGCTAGCCAAAAAGTGACAGAAGCAGAATTACTGTTTTCCAGTCATAAGAGGAAGCAAGAAGCCATGGAAGGCATGACGGTGTAAGAAGTGGCCGGTACTAACAGTACTGTCCTGGCACAGGGGCCATGGGGAGTTTGTGAAGGTAAATTTAAAGGAAGCAAACTGACTACACAGAAATAATGAATGCTTATCTTGGAAGAAGTCATCTCTAGATATCCCTGGGCTCCATGATTTTCCAGTAACAAAAGCCTCCAAAGCCCTAAAGAGTCTTCTGGTCCAGCCAATGTGGCTCAGTGGTTGAGCATTGACCTATGAACCAGGATGTCATGGTTCAAATCCCAGTTAGGGCATATGCCTGGGTTGCGGGCTCAATCCCCAGGTTGGGGCATGCAGGAGGGAGTCGATCAATGATTTTCTCTCATTACTGATGTTTCTATCTCTCCCTCTCCCTTCCTCTCTGAAATATATATTAAATAAGGAATCTTCTTCTGAACAGTAGTCCCTCCTTAATCCACAGGGGCTACAGTCCAAGACCCCCAATAAATGCCTGAAATCACAGTACCCAACCCTATTATACCATATTTTTTCCTATACATGCATACCTATGATAAATTTAACTTATAAATTAGGCACAGTAAGAGATTAACAACTATAATTACTAATAAACTAATTATAACAGCATGCTGTAATAATAGTTGGTGAATGTGGTCTCTCTCTCAAAATAACTTCTTGTACTGTACTCACCCTTCATGTGCTGTTGTGAGATAAACCAATCCTCCTGATGGGATGAAGTGAGGTGAATGCCATAGGCCTGTGACATAGTGTTAGGCTCCTATTGACCTCCTGGTGATATGTAACAAGCACTTTATGGCTTCTCTTTGGCATATCCAAATTACCAGTCTCACTACTCTTGCATCTTGGGGCCATTATTAAATAAAATAGGGTTACTTGAACACAAGCATTGTGATACCAGGACAGTTGATCTGCTAATTGAGAAGGCTACTACGTGACCCAGGGGTGGGTGACCGTATACAGTATGGGGACTCTGGTCAAAGGGATGATTCACCTCTCGGGAGGGATGGCACGAGATTTCATCATGCTGCTCAGAATGGCGTGCAATTTGAAATTGATGGATTTTTCAGTACTAGAATTTTCCATTTAATATTTTGGACCACGGTTGACCTTGGGTAACTGAAGCTATGGAAAGTGAAGCCGCAGAGAAGGGGAAACTACTATATTAGAGGGTCTGTCTTTTCCCTATGGTTACTTGACATCTTTCAAATGGACAGTCTGTGGAGGTTTGTGCCCAGACCCTGGAGGTTGGAAATGCCTGGATTTGTGTCCTGACTCTGCCTTTCTCTTAGCTTTGTGATCTTAGGCAAGTTAATTAACTTCTCTGTGCCATGGGTGATACAAATTACACCCACCTCATCCAGCTGCTGTGAAAGGAGACAATTCAAGTAAAGCATTTCACCACTGACTGGCACTTATTAAGATGCTGTTATTATTCACATCGGTATTTTTTAAATGTATCTTCCATTACCTAAGACCCCTCACCATTTTTATAGATGCACGACATCGTCTGGGTTCTCTTTTCTCCTTACCAAACCTGGTGCTCAGGCTGTGATTTTTGCAGTTAACATCTTCCAAAACTCTGGAATCTGCCACCATGACCCAAAGGTTAGCTGCTGAAATGGATACCATGATAATTGAACTGAATGTCTACCTCAGAGGTCCTCAAACTACGGCCCCCGGACCACATGCGGTCCGCCGAAAACATTTATCCGGCCCGCCGGGTGTTTTTGCCGCCGCTGCCTGTCCTGCTTAGCAGCCCACTCGTCCCAGGCCCGCAGTGCGCATGTGTGGAATGTCTGAGGGACAGTGAACTGGCCCCCTGTTTAAAAAGTTTGAGGACCCCTGGACATGGTCAAATGCAACATTAACACTTTTACAATGATTATGTGGCCAATACTATTTGAGAGCACCAGCTTGGGAGTCAGATGGACCTGGATTCAAATCCTAACAGCTTACAAGAACGTACACAACATTGTCTCTCTCTGCCTCAGTTTGCTCATCTGCGATAGCTGCTGTGCTGGACATCTTCTATGTGCTCCATCAGATGTCACTCGACCCTTCCCCACCCTGTTCTGTGCCCCCAGAGGCATCAATAAGCACTCTTGCCCTCTGGTTCCACATGGGGAGCCCCCAGGGGTCAGTTCACAACCTGACTCCTGGAAGGTCACACATTGGTTCAGACGTCTTCAAACACAGCTCTAATGTCTGAGCACAAAAACTTGCCAGTGGAGGAAGTGTGTGTGTATAGCCTCCAATATAACAGAGCTCCTGATCCGACAGGCATGTAAGCTTTATCTCTTCTTGTTCCTCTTGATGTGTCCTCATGCTGATGAAACCAAATTACTCACTCGCTATTTCCTGAACTTGCCCATGCAGTTCCCTTTGTACCTCTGCTTCTGCCGTTCCCTGCCAGGGCCTGACTGTACCTGACTACATGCTACCTTTTGCTCAAGGATGGGCTCAAATGCCTTCAAGGCATCCCCACCCCCCATTCCCAAGCACAGGAAATTATTTCCTTGCAAGAACTCCCATATCGCTGCATGTGTATCTTTCTTTCTGCATTTTATCACTTCCTGCTTGTATTATAACTGCATGTTTATTTCCCATGTTGTTTTCTAAGTGCTATGGGGAAATGTCTGTGTTTTACTCCTCCTGTGCCCCCCACCATTCCTTGCCCACAGAGGCGCAATAAACACTTCACGAATGACGTGCGTGGCTTTTGTTGGTGAGTGAAGACCAAACGCTGGTTGAAAGAGTGCTGTGAGCTCATGTTAAGGATGTACTTACACAACACTTTCTCACAAGCACTTCTTTGGGGTGTTCTTCAGCTATCTAAGTATTGTGCTCAGGTAGGAGGGCGGGGATGAGGGGTAAATTCATCTCTAGTCTCTCTTTTAGATCATTGCTACTTATAGTTCATGACCAAACACTGTCTAACAAGGTGAGGGGTAACCCTGCATGAATGATGAATTCCAGAACAGATGGCAGGCGCTGGGGGAGGGGAGAGTATGAAGGGAGGGTATAAATGGAAATTATCATTCTCCGCCAACCGGGAAAATAGAATACATCCTCTACGCTGGTATCTTTGCTTCCCCTCTTGACATTAGGACACACTATGATGAATTAATGTTTATGACTCGATAAATTCAGCCAAGATGCATCGTTGTATTAAATTAGCACTGTGTGCCCTGGCACTGCCGTGTGCTTTGGGGGATACCAAGGACTGCAGGCAGAGTCTCTGCTTCTATTTTAATGCTCAAGCTTATGCCATCTAAACGTCACCGTCCGCAGCAAGGAGGCATATGGATGGGTCCATCCTATGACAACTCTCTGCCCTAAAGCCATTCATGACTTGAAAGTACTTTAATATAATTTGAGTCACATTATATGAGCGAGATTCTCCAGGCCTGAGTTATTCTCTGGAAAGAAATAAGGTTCCTTTAAGGCAGCCAAGGGTAAAAATAGCTTGCCATGGACTTTGAGCTGGGAGCAAGTGTCAGTGACTACCTGCCTTTCTGACTCGACTGGCCCTTTTCTTCTGTCGCTCATCCCAGAAACTCGCACCAACACTGCTGATCTTGGCCGAGTGAGCGATGGAAATGCCCGGAATGGTCTCGGGTCCTATGGGTGGTCTGCGGAGGCGCAGGGGGTCTGCGGGCCGGGGAGAGGAGCAGGGTAGGTTACCAAACACCCAGCCAGTGCAGCACATTGCCTCCTTTCTCCCGAGTTTCCATTTAACTCGTTATTTAAAATTGGTTTACATAGTCTATGACTTCCAAACGAAGAAACACAACTTCACATTTGTAAAGGTCACTTAATCTACTGCTAACTGCTGATTCTATTGTTTTTGCAGCAACCCACTTCACAGGGAGGTGGGGAAGGTGGACTAAAATGGGCTCAATTGCTTAGTAGAGTGAGAGCAGAGTAGGTAACATACTAGGCGTCATAGATAAAATTCATCACTTGCACTTGCCACTGTGTCTCATTGTATTAACCCCTTGGAAGCACAACATACATTTGACTCCTCCTGGATTACAACCCAGCACAAGGCATAAATTATTCTTTACTTCTATTAAGCCTTTACTACTATCTGATGACATATCCTAAAGAAGCCAATCCTAATATTAACTGCTATACATTAGTCCTCTGCCTTTGTTATGCCTACATATTTTTAATGACTGTCCCTCAATCCAGCACCAGCTGATTCGGGACAGGGAACCCTCTATCTCTCAGCCAGCAGGCTCAGCCATAGAGCTGCATTCGGAGTGGCTCGGGGAGGGCCTTGGCGTTCCCTCATTTGTAAGGTTTTTTTAGTCAGAGAAGAACAGACGTCAATTCTTGCAGCTGCTCTCATGGCCCTGCCCAAAGGGAAGCCACCCTAAAAATAGAATCAAAGGGAACAACAAATGGACTGTCTGATAGACTATTCTAAGGGGCAGGTTGGAGGATTCAATAATGAAAGTATGTTATCAAGTGTAATGAGAAGCATATGGAGTTTGGAGAATTTTGGGGTGTGATTTTAACAAAGAGGCTCAATTGGCCAAGTTCATGGCTATGTTACACCTGGAGATATTAGTTTAAACACATAAAATTGTCAATATGAGATACAACCGAATGTTTTAAAGTTTTACATGATGCTTCCGATATACTGCAAAGTCCTTGGGACACACTTTTAAGTTTTCAGAGTAAACTACAGGCTATAGGCCTTTAAAATGGTGTTAGGGGCCTGTAAGTTTTTTAACTCTTCAGAGAGCAATTAGGTTCCTTTCCTCCCAGGGACTTCTGGTATTACTGTGGTGCGAGTGGAGTTGTAGCCAAATGTATAATGATACCCTGGACTTCATCCATGAGCTCACAGCCTAAAGCCTTCCTTGCCTAGTAGTCCCTCTCATTTCTGTGGGCTTCCAATTTCCCATCTCTCTCAGTAAATTGGTGGAGAAGTAAAGCAAATCAAACAGGAGGATGAAATACATACCATTTGAGCGGACTGATGTCATACACAGAAGCCCCTAGCACTGTGTCTGGAGCCCTTGTTAACTTTTTATTTTTAATTCTATTTTATTTTTTTAACAGGGGAAGGCGATAGCCATCTACAAACCAAGGAGAGAGGCCTTGGACATCCAGCCTCCAGAGTGATGAGAGAATGCATTTCTGCTATTGAAGTCCTTGGTACAGTCCTTTGATATCGCAGCCCAAGCTGTTCCAGGTCTCATTCTCCCCAATTAGGAATACAGACTGTAGTGAACATTCTTGGGCATGTGTTTGACGGTGAAAGTCTGAGGACCCTTCTTGATCTCCTGCTTCAGTCTCTTGAAGAAGCTCTTCTGGTCATAGGGAATGAAGCCCATAAAGGTCTTCTTCTTGTAGGAGAACAGCATAAGCATGAGCACCTGGCTGTGGGCCACCCAGGGAAAGTGCACGAAGGCCCAAGAGTTGTTGCCTATAATGCGGAAGAGGCTTCTGTGGGACTCCAGGTCCAGGTTGGTGAAGGAGAACCGGACCATCCTTGATTTCCAGATATAATGGCCCAGTGGGATCAGCAGCCGCAAGGGAAACAACTCCATGATCAGCTTCTGAGGCCACAGGTCTGTTTTTAGGTTCTCACCATGATCCACGTAGACCTGGCAAAGCAGTGACCACATCAGCAGGATGTCGGTGCCTGGTTTGAGCTTCTCCTTCCACTCGAGGACCCCGCTCCAGGCCAGGGATTTTTTGGAGATTGGCTGCTGCTCACTGAGGGCCAAGACCCCTAGCTGGGCTGGTGAAGGGCCACTCCCCTCACCTTGGAGTACCGTGCCCACCATGGATAGTGACCCAGGCTGTGCAATGGGGGGCAGGCCCTGACCAGGGGTCACTGAGGACTGGTTCTTTTTTATAGTTTCCATGTCCTTTTTTATGGTTTCCATGCCTTCTTTTATGGTTTCCATGTCCCCTTTTATGGTTTCCATGTCCCCTTTTATGGTTTCCATGTACTTTTTTATGGTTTCCATATCATTTTTTTAATCCTTACCCGAGGATATATTTTTTATTGATTCTAGATAGGCTCAATGTGGCTTCTTCTTTAAATCTCTAGTTGTAGGACTTCTCTTCAGTGAGATTTTAGGCAGTTCTGGATGATGGTTGTTCTGTAGTTTAGTTGTAATTTTAATGTGGTTGTGAGAGCCAGGCTGTGTTTTTGTGACCGGGTCCCCCCTTGCCCTTCTTCAGCTAAAATCCCTTGTTAACTTTTTAAATGCATGTTTTTGCCCTGGCCAGTGTTGTTCAGTAGGTTGGAGCATCATCCCATACCCAAATGATTGTGGGGTTGATTCATGATGAGGGCACGTATAGGAGGCAACCAATCCATGATTCTCTCTCTCCCTCTCTCTCAAATCAATAAACATATCCTTGGGTGAGGATAAAATAAATAAATTAATTAAATATATGTCCTTACATAAGGTTTTTAAATAATTATAGAGGTAATTATACTGTACATAGAGTTAGTTATACTTTTTGCTTTTTCACTTATTTCTTAAGTAGTTTTACCCATATTATATTCATTTCATACTTTGTCACAAAATATGCTCATGTATAAAGATGAAATCACATCAAAATGTGTAATTTAAAATATAAAACCTCCCCTTCCTTCTACATCCAACACCCAAGAGGCACTAATCTGTGTATATTCTTCTAGAGCTTTTTATCTATAAGAGTGTGTGTGTCTCCTGTCTACATAAGCATGTTCCATATAGAATAATTTTTATTTACATAAGTGGGTCAATCTAAACATAAGGTTTGAAAACTTGCTCTTTTTCACTTAACAATGTACCTTGGGTTGTCCAATTTAGCAAATAAAAAAGTACAGGATGCCCAGTTAAATGAGAGTTTCAGATAAACAACACTTTGTGTGTGTGTGTAAATATGTCTCAAATATTGCATGAGACATACTTATACTAAAAAGTGACTCGTTGTTGATCTGACATTCAATTTTAACTGGGAGTCCTATCTTGTATATTACAAACATCTGTCTATATCTGCATTTAGTTGTCCCTCCATTTGTTTAAGTTGGCAGTGTTCCACATGCCTAAATATGGCCAGGACATATCTCTTGATAGTAGAATTAAAGGTAATTTTTCTCTTTTTTTCCTCATTTGTCATTATTAGAAGCTTGTCGTTGTAAGTGCCTCATAAAGAGAGTAGGTCCTCCAGATTAGAAGGCCTCTTTGTCTATACAACACCTTGACTGATGGGCCCATGGAAGCCTGGGAGGGAGCATGTGGAATATTCGATTACTCTGCTCTCTAAAGTGGGAAGACTCCAGGGAAATCCAGAAGGAAGTAGGGGAGAAGTCCAGCCCCATATTGAGAGGGTCCCACACTCAGGTGACATTCTCAATATCTTCTAAGTCATCCTTCATTGCCTGGGACTGGTGGAATCTTCCAGCTGGACACCCTGGGCCCAGACTAGGAATTGATGGAGCCCCAGGTTCCCTATGAGCCCTGGTCCCTATTTCCCCCTTTAGGACACTCCCAATCCTCTAGACTGGTTGACTAGATGCCTGAGGAGCTTGGGGGACTTCATGCCTAAAGGGACCTTGGGGCCTGGCCCTAGTTCCTGAAAGGAAGGTTGGCAAGTGGATCATCTCCACTGTTCAGCACAGAATTTATTACATAGCATTGCATGAGGTTGGGTAGCCAGTATGGGGCTGACACACTAATTCTGAATGATTCAAATTGTTTATATAAACAAGAGCCTGACAAAGAAATATTTGTCCTCCCTACCCACATATCCATCTGCCCTAGGAGTGGCGCTGGAGAAGATGAGTGAGAGGAAAGAGAAAGACATGGGAGAGCGGCAAAAAATAGGATGCCCTGTTGACAAAGGACCTGAGAGAAACCAAGAAACCCAGCCGAGAAGGATTTGGGAGAATGTCTAGTAATAATAATATATAATAAATGATAGCTAATAAACAATATCCTTATCATGGCCAGGCATTTAGGAATTGTGCATATATACTTGTTTAATGCTCACACCCCTAGCGGGTAAGAGCTATGACACCCCCAACTGACAAAAGAAAAAGGGGAGAGGAAAAGAGAGAAGAAAGGAAGGGAGGGAGGGAGGAAGGGAGGGAGGGAGGGAGGGAGGGAGGGAGGGAGGAAGGAACAGAGGCCCAGAAAAATAAAAATTAGGCAACTTAGCCAAGGTCACACAGTAACCAGGAAGTGGTAGAGCTGGGGTTTGGCTCATTGAGTTGACTCTAGCATCCATGGTCTAAAACACTTGGCTATACAGATTGTGTTTAATAAAGATTTTTAAGTTGTCGACTATATGGTGTGGGATATGACCACTTCCCATTACCCCCAACTTTCCAGCAAACTCTACTATACCCATGAATGACTTATTATTATTATTATTTCATAATTTTGCTCTGTTTAGAAATCAGGAAAGAGGCTGTTTCTTGTTTAGATCTGTAAAAGGAAGAAGCAGAAAAGTCTGGTCAGGAATGAACTTGTGACCATAAGACTTCCTGGAGTCCAAAGAAATCTTTGGGAACATCTATATATCAGTCAGGATGCCAACAGGGAAAGAAGACATCCCCCCTCCACACACACAGGGTTTAACTGAGAAGAGTTTAAGGGGGTTGGGGAGCAAAGTTAAGGGAACCAGCAAGGGAAGGTGAAGCACCAGGGACTAGCAATAGAGAGAAGCCTTTACACTCCTAGTGCTTAACCAGTTAACTGCCACACATTCAAAAGGGAAACCATCCCCACACGCCACGATATTTTCAATTTAATTGCGTCTATAGATGCTTGTGGCATACAAAGGGTTACGGGGTAGAGGGAGGAAACTGTTACTGAGTCCACAGAGAGCTTGGAATCTTGGAAGACAGCTGCCTGCCTGGAGCACTGACTATAGGATGTAGAGCCATGGCTACACAGGTAAGAAGCAGAGGGAATAAATATCTCTTCCTCTTTCCATTTCCACTCTTTGCGTTCCTGCAGATGTTGTTTTTTAATTGAATTTACTAGGGTGACATTGGTTAATAAAATTATATATCAGGAGTACAATTCTATAATACATCATCTGTATATTGTATTGTGTACTCACCATCCCAACTCAAGTCTCCTTCTATCACATTTATGCCTCATTTACTCTCTTCTACTTCCCCATCCCCCTTTCTTTCTGGTAATCACCATACTGCCATCTGTGTTAATGAGTTATTGTGTTTTTCTTTGGTTTGTTTTTTGGGTTTTTTTGTTTTTTGTTTTTTTTTTGCTTAATCCCTTCACCTTTTTCTGCCAGCCATCCTTACCTCTGTTTTCTATATCTATGAGTCTGTTTCTATTTTGTTTCTTAGTCTATTTTGTTCATTAGATTCCACACATAAGTGAAATCATAAGGTACTTGTCTTTCTCTGACTGGCTTATTTCACTTAGCATGATACTCTCCAGGTCCATCCATGCTGTTGCAAAAGATGAGATTTCCTTCTTTTTTACAGCCACATAGTATTCCATTGTTAAATGTATCACAGCTTTTTTTATCCAGTCATCTACTAATGGGCACTTGGGCTGCTTCCAGATCTTGACTATTGTAAATAACACTGCTATGATCATAGGGATGCATATATTCCTTTGAATTGATGTTTCAAGGTTCTAAGGATATATTTCCAGAAATGGAATCACTGGCTCAAAAGGAAGTTCCATTTTTAATTTTTTGAAGTAACACCATATTCCTTTCCACAGTAACACCATATTCTTTTCCACCAGGCTGCATTCCCACCAACATGAGGGTTCCCTTTTCTCCACATCCTCACTAGCACTTGTTGTTTGTGGATTTATTGATGGTAGCCGTTCTGACAGGTGTGATGTGACATCTCATTGTGATTTTAATTTGCATTCCTCTGATGATTCATGACATTGAGCATCTTTTCTTATGTCTATTGGCCATCTGTATGTCCCCTTTGGAGAACTGTCTATTCAGGTCTCCTTGGCCCATTTTTTAATTTGGATTGTTTTTATAGTATTGTGTTTTATAGGTTCTTTATAAATTTTGGATATTAACCCCTTATCAAATATATCACTGGTAAATATGTTCTCCCATACAGTGGGTTATCTTTTCATTTTGTTGATGGTTTCCTTTGTTGTGCAAAAGCTTTTCAGTTTGATGTAGTCCCATTTGTTTATTTTGTTTCCATTGCCCATGGCAATATATCAGAAAAAATATATATTGCTATGAGATATGCCCAAGATTTTACTGCATCCCAGAAACAGCCTGAAATACCTGAAAAAGAGCAAGGCTGCCACCAACTGGTGGGCCCTGTTCATATCTGCTCTACTGTCCAGTTAAGTATAACCTACTTTTGTATTTTTAGTGCTTAAACTTTGGAAATTTCCTGTCTTTTGAAACAAAAGCTCAAATCTACAACCATATTTTAAGCATTCCAACTGGCTGCCTGTTACTATTCTCCACCAAATAGATAGGTGTTGCAGCTCATTGGGAGCCCACTCCTGGTGTTTCGAGAGAGGGTTTTGGTGACTGTCCAACACCTAGTAACCATTAGATGAGTCAAGTGAGAGTCCTTATACTCTAAGGTCAGAAATTCAACTTATAGTGGCTTACATCCAAAATTTGAGTTTATTTGCTTCTGCAACTAGGAAGTCAGCTCTGGAACTGGTCTCAAAAACTCCCAGCACTCAAGTAATGTGCAAGGGGAGTCATAAAGCCAGATTCGCTTTGTGTGTTTTTTAATCCTCACCCAAGGACATTTTCCCACTGATTTTTAGAGAGACGGGAAAAAAAAGGGAAAGACAGAGAGAAATACTGATGTGAGAGAAACACATTGATAGGTTGCCTCTTGCATGGACCCGGGCAGGGGAGGAGCCTGCAACCAAGGTATGTGCCCTTGACCGGAATCAAACCCAGGACCCTTTGGTCCGCAGGTTGATGCTCTATCCGCTGAGCCAAACTGGCTAGGGCTCATTTTGTTGTTCCCTTTCTCTCACACTCAGCACTCTCACTGACTCAGAGGTAGC
>NW_005873824.1:0-19757 GCF_000147115.1 Myotis lucifugus | reverse complement strand
GAGTCTGGAGAATAGATGAGATGAGAGCAAGGGCATGAAAGATCGTGAGAAGGAGTCATGGCTATGCTGGTCTATTTGAGTTAGATATTGTGTTAGATGATGACATGTCCTCAAGAATGGATGGTTAAGGTGAAGAGGAGTGTTGTGCCTCTTCTCCTAATATATTGCTACTGACCGCAATGCCTGGAATATAGTAAGCTTTCAAATATATTCAATCGATGTTTGTTCCAAAAAGAAATAAAAAGCTTTGTTTTCTGCTTGCTAGTATATTACACCCTTCCTCTCTTCCCAATATATTTCATTAGTTAATCATAATTATGGTAAGTGTTCTAAAAGAAAAGTATAGTGTGCTTTGAGGTTGTAGAACTTGGGGTCCTGATCTAGTCTGGACGGTGGGGAGTAAGATATTTTCCCAAGGAAGTAACATTTAAGGTGAGAGCTGATAAGTCCATGGGAATAAGCCAGGGGATGAGATGTGGGGAGAGCCTTACCAGTGAAAGTAAAAAGCTTTTTAATATCTTGAGGTGGTAAGAAGCTGAAAATGTTCCAACTGAACAGTAACAATGGAGGTACAAGATGGCTAAAGGGGTAATATACTAGGACTGTATTCTATGTACTAAATCATGAAGTGCATTTTATCTCATTATACTTGAAACGGCAAAGTTGACTTACAACTGTTGTTGTTAGCTCGTAAGCATTAAGACGAATTAAAGTATTATATGGATGTTTGATTCTATACAGTGACATTTGAAATTTGAAAGCTTTTATTTCTCTAAAATGTTTCTTCCCACAGCCTCTTACTTCTTTTCTACAAAGCCTTAATTCTTTGGATTAAATAAAGAAACTTGACAGCTTTCCAAGAACCACTATCAAAGTGCACTTTGGTTACCTGATGAGACTCTCTAGGCTTCATGATTGGGCTAATTAGGTATTTGCATAGGGAGAAGCATCAATGGATGCAATTGCAAGAAGGCAAGGCATAGCACAGAGACCTGTGGCTGTTGATAGGGAAGAGAGGCTCGGGTATCTAAGCATTGAAATGGAGATTTTGAATCTTGGTTTGTCCTGTTACAGTGATGGTCCCAGGAGATATCTGTTTCACGGTTTTGTCTAATGTCACACCTCCAATTTTTCCAAGATCGAGAATTACCAAGGAATGGCTGCTGACCCCAATATCAATCTTGGAGAAATTATACAGGAAAACCATCATGAAACTAGGAAATAATAGGAAAGAAGAAAAATAAAACAGGGAAATCCCTGGGCTATAGTGAAGCCTATTTTGAACTGGTGTGTGTGTGTGTGTGTGTGTGTGTGTGTGTGTGTGTGTGTGTTTAGTTGAGTACAATTTTATCACACATGTAGGTTTGTGTGTCACCAGCACAGTCATTATAGTGAACATATGGTGCTATGAGGGTTTCGTGCTTCCCACTCACCCATGTCCCCAACTCCTGGAAATCACTAATGTATTCCCCATTTCTATCATTTTGTCATTTCAAGAGCATTGTATCAATGGAATCAGGCAGTATGTAACCTTTAGGGAATGACTTTTTTCACGCAGCATAATTCTCTGGCAACCCTCAAATTGTAGTGGGCATTAGCAGTGGATTCTTTTTATGGCTGAGTGGTGTTCCATGGTATGGGTGCCCCGCAGAGTGCTTATATCTCCTCCTGTTGATGGATAGGGGTTTGTTTCCAGGTTTTTGGCTCTTACCAATAAAGGTGCAATGAACATTCCTGTACGGGTATTTATGTGAGCATAAATTGTGATTTCTTTGGGATTAATGCTCAAGAGTGTACTTGCTTGGTCCTATGGTTAGTTTTATAAGAAACTTATGAATGCTTAGATTTATAAGAAACTGCCAAACTATTGCAGTCGCTGTACCATTTTATATTCCCACCACGACGTACAGTGATCCATACCTGCCAGGCCTGAGTCAGGTGGCCATTCCTGGAATACTGGGGTACAGGGTGGTGTGGTCAGCCTCAGACACATGGAGTGGGGACAACAAGGGATTATAACATTGGGTGCTGGTACCAAAGAAAGGGATATAGAGTCCGGAAAGACTGTGATACAAATGTTGAAATAGGTGGGGCCTGGTGAGAAGTTTGTAAGAGCCCATGGGTGTGTGCTCCTCTGGCCTGCTGGGTCCCTTCCCACAATGAGGTGGGCAGACATCCTGCAGGTCTAACCTTCCCTCCCTCCCAGCATCTACTGTGTCAATGCCATGTCCATCTGCCTGGATGAGATTGCTTACCTGCACTGCCACGAGCAATGTAAGGATTGTGGGGTAGCACCGGGCTGGGGTGTTCCTCCGTGATTCCTTGCCTGTCTACCTTCCCTTTTTACCTGTGCAAACTCATACAAGTTACTTCATCTCTCTGTGCCTCAGTTTTGCCATCTGCACAATGGGGACCATCACAGCACCTATTCATCAGGTTATTGTGAGGATCAAATGACCTATGTTAATGGCTCAACATCAAATACATGGTGTTAGGTGCCGCTGCTTACTGAGTGTTCATGATGTGCCAAGCATGGTTCTAAATATTTACATCTTTTTAAAGTTAATTTTAGATAGAGAGAGAGGAATGGGTGGTGGGGAGAGAGAGAGAGAGAGGGGGGAGAAAAAGAGAGAGAGATTGATTCATTGGCTGATTCTTGTATGTGTCCTGACCAGGGGAATTGTACCTGCAACCTGGTCATATAAGGTAAATGCTCTAAGAAACTGAGCTACCCAGCCAGGGGCTACTTGTCTTTTATTTAATCATCACAATGACCCAGTGGTACGGGCACTGTCAATCTCAGTTTAGAGGTGAGGAAGCAGCTTGGCACAAAGACACACACCCTGTGATCTCCGGAGCATGGACATGAACCCAGGTCTTTGTCATTCCCAAGTCAGTGTCTGCAGATCTGGGATTAATGCTTAGAATTCTCCTTTAAAGCTCCAAGAAGGTCTATTCACAAGCAGAGAGACATCCTGCTGTGAAAAGTAAGGGACCCGTGGCCCACTAAGGCACAACACATTGAGCTTATTTAATGAGAGAGACCTGCGTTCAGGTCTAGGCCCTGCAACTAATCAGTTTTGTGAACCGCGATAAGGTACATAACATCTCCGAGCCTCAGTTTTATCATTTGTAAAACAGACATGTACTATTTTTGAGTACTACAATTAGATGGTGCCTGTAATGTGCCATGCTTGTATACAGCAAGTGCTCAACATGTGCTAGTGAGAATCAATTACGGCCTTGAGAAAGGGGCAGGTCTAATAGCCTCCATGCAGAAATCGGTGAGGTTGATTTCTAGAGGGTGGTTTGTAGGAAGAGCTCAGGAGATTTATCTCAGTGCTGTGGCAGATGCAATGGCGTGAGCACACTCCGCCTAAACAGGCTTCCTCGGCACACCAGGAAGTGGCATCGCCCCCTTGAGCAGACCCCCTAGAGCCCCTACATAGTACCCTGATCTTTCCTACTATTGGTAGTCCTATGGATGTTGTAAACTTCTGATTGGTCTGGAATGTTATATATGTTGTTGCACTCACACAATAAACTTGGATCTGTGTCACTGAAGCGGTCTCTGGAGTCGGACATGCTTCATTAGGACTCCGTCGGCCTCACCCCCGCGGGACCCCCTGCTTCATTCTGGCCCCACGAACAGGGACAGGGACCCCGGAGAAAAAAAAAGTCAAGAAAGTCGGCAGGCAAGCCTCAGGTCGGGTGAGTGCCCCTCTGTAACTATGGGAAACCTTCCCCCCTCAGCTCGAGCCCTCAGGCTTGGGCGCTCCATGCATAGTTACTGAGCAGGCAGGTAAAGGTAACAGAAAGGGAGCTACAAAAGCTCTGGGCTATCCTAATAGCATTTAACCCCTGGCTCTCCACCACCGGCAGTGCGGATGGGTGAACAGAAACCCTTTACCTCCCTATTCCCCTCCAGAGCCCTCTGCCCCTGCAGATTCCTGGGCTGTTTTCAACAAGCCAAAAGTAGTTTTTCAAAGCTCAAGGAAGGCTGAAACTGAGAGAGAAAAAACCCCTAGCAAGGAGAAAGCAGGGAAGTCTCACCAGGAGGCTTCCTGCTGGAGTCACCCCCCTGCTCCCCTAGCAGAGCAAACAAAAAGTTTAACTGCCCAGTGGCCCCCAAGTAACCATTTCCTGGGAGACACCGATGATAATCCATGGATGGGGATATACCAATCCTTGTGTAGCCAGAGAGATAGAACAAAGAAGTCCTTAGGGCTAGAGACCCCTGGACTCTTTCCTGTGAATGTTAACCCCACAGCTGCAGCAAATGCCACCAAATCTGCAACAATATTCCTGATATCCAAATGGTTAATGCAAAGAAAGGAAAAAAAAAAAGGGGCCGTTGCCATGGAGAGCTGGGAGAGAGAATTCTTTGTTGATTTTTGCTTATCTAAGTTATGCAAGGACCCTAGCTGCTAGCAGACAAACTTATCTCTGTCCAGTTTTCTTCTCTTTAACCCTTCCAACACTAAATTAAACTAATACAA
Organism: Myotis lucifugus; assembly: GCF_000147115.1. Taxonomy (NCBI): domain Eukaryota; kingdom Metazoa; phylum Chordata; class Mammalia; order Chiroptera; family Vespertilionidae; genus Myotis; species Myotis lucifugus. The sequence continues at coordinate 15,258 of NW_005873824.1, read as the reverse complement.
TATACTTAAGATTACACAAGAAAGGAAGCACCTACTTTTATTAATCTAAAGAAATGCTGAATGTTTAACTTGCCAACTAAAGTTTAAAGTTCTAGTTAAATTAAATTAGGAAAAATTATAATTGTGGTAACTAAATGCCTAAAGTATAAAAAGAAAATCTTGTCAGTTTTAATTTAATTGATATCTCTTAATAATTATAAAAAATACTATAACCAAGGAATGACTTTAAGATATTTCATGGGCCCTGAAATGTTTTCAAAAGTTTATTCTCTCTTCTTAAAGGATTTTTTAATAAAGCCAATTTAATGTGCTTGAAATCACATGAAAAGCTTTATCAAATAAAAATTAATAAATGTATATCTTGAGTTTTTGCCTCTAAGAAAGGGCAAAGCAAGTTATTTTATATAATATTTCTTAAAATACAGCAATAGAATTTTAAGATATAATTTAAAATAACAGAAGCTCATTAATAATTTTTAATATTTTATAACAGCATATTATATATACATTTATTCCAAACAAGCTTACAAACTAATTCTTCAAATGTTTGGCAGCGATATGATTTAAGAACATGAAAGGATTTAATCCCTTCCACTGTGTGGAAGGCTCCCTGGGAAGGCACTTAAGCATTCTATATTGACATCTCTTGCCCTTTTTGCCAAGGGGGTCCCTCTTCCAATTGCCCACAGCTGTTATCTGAGCTCTTCGTTCAAACTGAGATCATGAAAAGCTGGTACCATGGATCTGTCTCTTGCCCAATGGCGTAAGCTGGGCCCTAAGAAACCTGGGTTCCCTATGATCAATGCCAGGGCCCCGCCAGCAGGCGAAGGGGATCCAAAGGCAGTTGTTGGGCATGGAGGCCAGAGGGACATCGGCTACCAAGGAGACAGAACTGAACCTCACATCACCCTACTTGGCCCAGAGATGGCTGGCAGTCAAAGACGGGTAAGACTCCACAGGGTTGGGCGACCTAAGACAGGCACAGTCAGGGGGCCAGTAGGAGAAAACTTGGGGTTCAACAGAGGTGGGGCACAGATCCTCACCCCCCCAATGGTGCAGGGGCTTGAACACTCACCCCTTCTGAGGAAAGTCTCCTGTCCCCATGGCTGCTTCTTGCTTCCCATGCCCAGCCCAGATCAGGAACCAAATAACAGAAGAGACTTGGTCCAGCTGAAAATGGTACCCAGAAAAACGAACACTTAGTTAACAGACCCTAAATTTAAATCTAGCCTAAGAGGAATGCTTAAGCTTCCTCAAGGACGTAAAATAATCCTTTCCATTAATATTTACAGTGTAAACTAAGATTGTTGTTAGAGTATTAAATTTGACAGTAAAATAGTTGTCAAGTTTTCAAATTGAATTTGGCTAATTTGAAATCAGTAATTACTCAAAAGGTATTAACCAAAATTTTCATTTCATGAAAAAATTGCTTAACATACAATAAACCTAAAGCAGTCATATTTTTATGCAAAAAAATAAAATTTAAAGTTATCTAGACTGCATTATAAATTTTCCAAAAATTCTTCTAATAATTAAATAAAAAAAGGAAGGATAGTGGAAAAATACCATGTAAGGAAAAATATCCTGTAACTAATTTACATCTAGAAAAATTTTTCATTTGTAATGCTAACAGCAAGACACCCATGAAAAACCTACATGGTGTCAAAATAAGCCAAAGGAAATTCATTTAAGCAAAAATAAATAGAACCCCAAGTAAAGTTTCCTTTATTAACCTTTGGTCGAGAATACATTTGTATATTTTCAGAAAACAACTCCAAGACCATGTGGATTCCTAAAACAGAGAGGAATGATCAGGAATGCTCCAGCCATGAAGACAAGAGGAAAAACAATCCAGAGATAGAGGCAGCTAGCTTGCACAAGCTATTTCCTCATTTAACCCTCTCTAGCTGTAAGCATCTCATATGGGCATGCACAACCTGTGGCCCCCTATTTCCTTTAGGCCGCCTCCAGCCAGAAGGGGTCAACTCCTGGAGGCTCCAACCCAATGCCTTATGGACAGAACAAAGAATTAAAAACCCAGATTCAAAAAGAAAAAGAAGGGGGAAATACAGGCAAGCACCAACAACTATTACAACTGACGGGCCCTCAACAGGCCTTATTAATTCTCAATTATTTTCATTTTGCCCCCGATGGTCTTCCTCCCATTTTCAATCATTTGGAAGGTCTCAGGGACGTACCAACACCTCTCCCCTCTGGTCCGGTGGAGAGATCCACTAACTGGGGTTTGGAAGGGCCCTGACCCACTCTTAACCCAAGGGAGAGGGTTTGCTTGTGTTTTTCCGGAAGGTGAGAAAAATCCCGCGTGGATTCCTGCCCGTAACATCAAACCCTGCACCACCAGCGATGAGCCATAGACCACCACCACCATCACCCCCGGTAGAGGAAATGGAGGACCTGACCATAGAGGACAACCAGGTCCGACGGCGGAGGCAACCAAGGCACTGACGGGCCCTCAAGAACCTACAGGACCAAGCTGCACACATGGCACCAGAAGGCAATCCGTCAGAAGGGACATTATTCCTATTAATGTGTGCCATCATAAGAGTGAACTCTTAGGCTTGAGCACAACATGAGCACAACATGTATGGGCGGCCGTGCTCATGCCTGTCAGCGCCGACAGCCTACAATTCCCCTCTGTCCAAGTGTCTAACTGCTCTGTGGGATTACCCTGTGACAGAGCAGAACCTGTCTCATTGCCATAGAATGGGATGGTATGGGCTGATAGCAGTAGCCCTAACTTCCTTAAGTGGACTCTAGATAATGGGACTGCCCCGGGACAAGGGTGGATATACCTAGCACCTTATGCAATAATACCCGAGTGAAACCCATTGAGTTTAGTTTCTTAAGTGATGCCCTCAGCTGTCTAACCTCCTGGTTAAACCCAGCCAACCTCCTCATTTGGGGAGTCATGATAGTAGGATTCGTCATAGGAATAGTATTATTTCGCTGTTTATACAACATGTTTAATAAGCTAAGTGCTCAGCAGGCCATGATCATACACGTCCAGCAGGCGCTAATAAGAAAAGAAGGGAAAGATGTAGGAGGAGCTCAGGAGATTTATCTCAGTGCTGTGGCAGATGCAATGGCGTGAGCACACTCCACCTATACAGGCTTCCTCGGCACACCAGGAAGTGGCATCGCCCCCCTGAGCAGACCCCCTAGAGCCCCTACAGAGTACCCTGATCTTTCCTACTATTGGTTGCCCTATGGATGTTGTAAACTTCTGATTGGTCTGGAATGTTATATATGTTGCTGCACTCACACAATAAACTTGGATCTGCGTCACTGAACCGGTCTCCTGAGTCGGGTATGCTTCATTAGGACTCCGTCGGCCTCACCCCCACGGGACCCCTTGCTTCAGTAGTTGAGGGGCATGGGGTGTTTGAGAGCATTCTTTTCCTTTGTTGGGAGACCAATCACATTCCTTTTGCCCCTGTCCTACAGTTTCCATCAACAACCATGGCAGGTGGGATGAGAGGGACCAGGAGAGGTAAAACCTGCCCCTGACCTTCTGCCCAGGCCTTTCCCAAACTTTCAGAGAAGGCCCACGGGTCTGGCTCGGCATGCCTGGGGGATGTGTTGTGCGGGGGGGGGGGGGGGGTCCCCATCACCATGCTTTATAATGACTTCCTGTTGGGTGTTTTGTGGCCGGGTCACAGTGCAATGGACAGCAGTGGGACAGTGGTGCTGGTCAGCAGGATTGGATCCAGAGGCCACCCTTCCACTTGCCCAGGGGAGGGCACCTCCTGCAGTTCCTCTCCTCTCTGCAGGACAGGCTGCTCCTCTAGAGAAGGTGAGTGATTGAGGGGGTGCAGGAGGCTAAGAATGGTGTCAGCCATGGGGAGGGGTCATTGTTGCCAACAGGCCTTTGTGTGGCTCTGTGAGCTCAAGCACACCACATAGAGAACCTCAGGCTGTGCAGGATGGGGAACAGGTGGGTCTCAGGGGGCCTGCATTGAGCCACATTCTTTCAGATCAAAGTAGGTCCCAAATTGCACACCGAGTCCACATCTTCAGATGAGGAAGAGGACCAGGATGCAGATGACCTGTTCAGGGTCCTCTCCCCCAGACTGGAGTCCGAATTTGGTAAGCTGCCCTGTTGGTGCACCTGATCCCCAAAATGACCCAGCCATTTGAAACTAGAGGACAAGAGGTCTGGATTCTGGGGTCAGCAGGGGGACCTGGAATCAGGAAGTTGGTATCTTAGTGGCCTCAGTTTCCCTCCAATGAGAAACAACCACTCTTTTCTGAGCTAATAAGTAACCACTCTCTTCTTGGCTGGCCTGCAGCAGGCATGGGGAAGTGGCAGTGACATGGGCTCTGGAATCTTGATTGAACTTGGCCCTTTTCACCTCGGTGACCTGGTTTCATTATCTGTAAACTGGGGACGTTGATGGCACTCATTTAATAGAGTTTTTGTGAGGATTAAATGAGATAAGGTACTTGGCACTGAGAGAACACTCGACTGTTAGCTGGTATTATGCTGTTATTAGACTTCAAGATATTGTTGTAAGGATTCAATGGGATAATGACGTGTTCAATATAAAGCCCATAGAATATGGCCTTGCACCAGGTCAGCACTCAATCAGTGGTTGGCAAAGCAGCAGATAGGAAGGAAGCACTTGGCATTAACACAGGATGTGATAATATGTTCAGTAATTTGCTTGCTGACTGCCCTGAGACAGATGCTAGAGAATGGAGGCTGTTGCTGTTAAGATCATCATTCCCCTGGTCTATTGTTAGGATTAAGTGGATTAATATTTCAAAAGTTCTTAGAAGGATGCCTGGAATTTTTCAGGCACAGTATGAATGTCTGTGAAACAGATCGGTATTAAGTTACAGGTTCATTCTGTTAACCTCATTTTCTTTCACCCTCAGTGGCCCCATTGATACCATCAGAGGGATAATTGCTCTGAGCCTCCCTCTGCTAAAGGACCTCAGCTGGGCAGAGAGAGGCCCTTTTGGAAGTAGATGTCCTTCCTGGTGAGGTTGAGCTAACCATGACCGGCCACATAGTGCTCCATCTCTCGTCCACCGCTGAGTTGGACCACTGTGTGGGGAAGGCTATGTGGTAAGGACTTACATGGCTGGGGTTAGTGTGTTTTCTCCCATACAGTCCTTCATGGCCAGTTGGGAGACAAGTCTCATGTTCCTGTGTCATTAAGAGCCTCAGACTGTCCTGAAGTGTTCATGGCCATGCCCATTCCTTCCCTGGATCAGGGTCTGGGCCACCCAGCCTGTCCATGGCATACAGCCCCGCCAGAGAGCTGATTCATTAGCGAGGAGCAGATGCCCTGTTCCACCTTCCCTGACAGCTTTCTCCACAAGGGCTCATCCCCCAACACTTTACTGTGGGCTCTTGCTGGAAGCCAGGCTGGGTGCTGACATCCCTTATTTGTGGGATGTCAACGTTAGCCTCTGGGGGTCCAGCATGTACCAGTGGAACACTTGCTGACTGTGCCTACCTCACCCACTCTGTGCACAACACCCCAATGCCAGCTCCCAGTTTCAGGGTCTCTTTCCTGTGGGATTTATCTGGCCTCTATGATCTCTCTGCCCAGGGGTGGGGCACAAGAGAAACATCAGGGAATCAGTGCTCCCTGGAGCAGCCCTCACCAGTGACTGGCAAGAGGTGGGGATCCAGCACCAAGCTCCTCACCCTCAGTTGAGAAATCTCTGATGTGTGTGATCTGCTTGTTTCCCAGAGGTCCCCCAAGAGATCCAGCCACCTGTGCCCATAGTGGTAACAGGAGTGATAACTAAGCCTTTACTCGGCCTCCCCTTCGAGTCTCACTTCAGCTCTCCCCTCCCTGTGCTCCTTGGGAACACCTCCCAGATGGACTCCATGCCGTGGAATCCTTGTCTGCCTTTGAGGAAACCCCAGCTAAGCCTGTTTCTTTATTACAGGGCTTCTCAGATGCAACAGCTCATTGTGACGGGGGCTGTCCTGTCCATTGTAAGATACTGAGCAGCATCCCTGGTCTCCACCTACTAGATGCCAGGCAGAAACTCCGCCAAATTGTGGAAACCAGCAGTGTCTCTAGATGTCACCAAACGTCCTCTGGAGGCACAACTGTCCCAGGCTGAGAACCACCGGTTCAGAGTAAAGCTCACATCACTGCATTCAGCTCTGCCGCTGCCATGGGGCCAAGCGAACTGTCCTCTCCAGGCTCACTTCCTTGTCGGTAGAATGGGGTTAACAGCACCCCAGCCAGGATCATGCTCTGAGGACCCATGTGAAGATACACCAACCATCGAAAATGACAAGTGCTCCATGCCCAATAATAGGTATCATGTATTGAGTGCCTTAGTGTGTCACGCCCACTCCTATGCTCTCTGAGTGCTAATTAATTTAATCCTCACCACAGCTATCCCAGACAGGTGCCACTGCCATCACCATCCCCATTGTTCAGAGGAGGAAACTAAGGCCCAGGAAGGTTAAGAAATGGGTCTGAGTTTGCACAGCTGATCCTTGGCATGGTTGAGGTTGGAACCCAGATAGACTGGCTCCAGAGAATGTGCCTCTTACCACCACACCAAGCAGATTATTTGGTGAGAGAGAGCGTTCTGGATTTTCTCCCTTCATCTTCAAGGTCACATTCAGCCTCCATGGAAATGGTAACCCCATCCTTGGGTAACTTTTCTCCTGGGCTGGAGCCACACAGGGTTAACCACAAACCATCTTTTGCTTATGCTTTTTATCTGTGAGAGGTATGAAATCTGCTTAGGATAGGAGCCTAAATCAGAAATTCGCAAACTCCTGTCAGCCAAATTTGACCCACTGCCTGTTTTTGTCAATAAAGTTTTATTGGAACTTGGCCTCACCGTCATTGACATCTTGTCTCTGGCCGCATTCAGGCCTCAAGAGCAGAGAGGAATATCTGTGATAGCAACTGTACAGCTCACAAAGCCAAAACTATTTGCTCTCTGACTATTTACAGAAAAAGTTCGCAGGGACCTGTGGGGAGGGAAGATGTGGCCACAGAAGGTTCTAAACTCCCTTTTGGTGTCTTCTTACCCCTGTCTCCCACCACCTCCTACTTTGCCTGCTCTTTGTGCACGGAGGAGGCAAAGGCAACTTATACAACATCAGAAGATCCACAGTCAGAGAAGGGCATTTTCAGACCGTCCTGCGTCTGGGACCGCCCTGTGTCTGGGACTGCCCTGTGTCTGGGACCTCCCTGTGTCTGGGACCGCCCTGCGTCTGGTGTGCAGAGCAGATGGGACAGCACACTCTCAGCAGCAGGCGTGACACAATACCCTCCAGTAATGTCTGGACACCCTCACCCCTGGGGTTGAGTGGGACTACCTCTGCTTTGTTGTCATTTGACTCTTGGTCTCAGTGGAGATGGAGGTGGAAAACAAATCGATGCCTTTATGCTGTTTAGCCTCCACCCTGCAGGATTTAGCTTAGAGCATTGTGGGTTCAGTAGAGAAGGGATCCTCTGGTGATCTCTGCAGAGTGGAAGGGGCTAGAGGCAAAGGCTTGCTTGCCACAACTGGGTGCAACCCTTCCCTGAGATTGGCTAAGTTCTGCAGCCATTTTTCTAGCGCAGTTTACAGCAGATTGCTGGTCTTTCTTGGCCAGCTCCTTTGGGTGTCTGCTTGGGGAGGAGGAGGGTAACACTTTTGGTGACCTCCAAAATCTCATTCCAAAGGCAGCTTCCTACTCTGTCATTGGATGGGGCACACTTTGTCAGCTACTGAGCTGTGATGGCAAGTGGGGCCGAGTATACAACTCCACCTCTCCCTGGAGCCCATGGTAAGGCTAGGTATTACCAATCATCCTTGAAGAGGCATGGCACGAGGAGAAAATATGTACCCCTCTTACATCCTAGAGCAAGGCTTGTCAAACTATGGTCTGCAGAACAAATCCAGCGTCATTCTTTAGGGCCCATGAGCTGAGAATGGTTTTTATATTTGTAAGTAACTGAAAACAAATTTAAAGAAGAATATTTTGTGACAGGTGAAAATGAGATGACACTCCCCTTTCAGTTCCCATAATTGGAACACCCCCGTGCTCTTCTGTTTACATTGTGTTTGTGGCTATGTTTGCACTATGACAGCAGAGTGGAGTGGTTACAATAGCTCACAAACCAAATAGCTCACAAAACCAAAAATATTTTCTGTCTGACGCTTTACAGAAAATGTATACTGAGCCTTCTCTTAAAGAAAACAATGGTTTGCACCCGTCTGGAATTGCCAAGAGGCCAGGAATGTAGCTATGGAAATTGTGATGCACATGTTATTGTGTGTGTCCTGCAGCACTGCAGAGGCTGCAGTCTTAATGGAGCTGAGCAAGGCAACTTAAGGGAAACTGTAAGTGCTGAAATCCATGAGCAGTTGGTCAGGAGTCACCAGTGTCCAGGAGTTAGGGAAGTCGTGCATTCTTGGTTTTCAAATGTTGCTGCTACATCAAACTTATGTTGAAATATAGATTCCACGGCAGTTTCACCAGTAGGTTTGAATTCAGTAGGTCAGGGGTGGACGCAGACTTTGGGCTTCCTAATAAGTCTCCCTCATTATTCCAGAATGTGGTCAACCAGTTTGAGACCCTCTTGGTAACTAAGGACCAGGAAGGGCAGGTGCCATCATCACTTGGGGACTCCACTGTGTCCTGGCCTTGTGTGTCCTGCCTCATCAGATGAGTCAGACTCCCTCTGTCTTACCCACAGAGACTTTTTCACCCTGAGAGTCAATCTCTGGCGACTTGAGACCCTAAGCCTTCCCAAGAAGCTCCCAATAAGCTTCCTTTCCTTCATGTCAGCCTCCTGTGAGGACAGCGGAGTGGCAACCTGATGAGGCTAGGCCCCTTGGTGTGGGATTGGGCCTATCTCTTGACTCTGATCTTTCTCTCTCAGTTCTGCTCTCTCTTCATGGCCGTCAGCTCTTCCTATTTCCTAGGGGCTCCATATAGTGGTGGTGGCTTTTTTTGGCTCAGATGGGCTCAAAGACTTGAGTCAGACAGTGATTGAGATCGCTGTTTCCTACTGTGAGATTCAGGGCCTTTTCCTATCTCTGTGCTGAGCTAGTGGTGAGTGGCTTGGTATGGAGTGTGGTTTCTGTGACCCACATAGGATCTTCCTCTGCTTCTTCCTCCCACTATAGTGCCCTAGGACCCGGTGGATATCTTTGTGATCAAGCTGCCATTCCTATGGCACCTCAGTCCCAGCAAATTCACGTGCTCATCTTACCCACAGAGAGCCTCTGCTGATGGTGTCTCAACCAATGGCTGCAAACATGGGAGGTATGAGGGGCTTGAGCTGTGGATACAGGGAATGGAAGCTTTACCACAGATTTGGAGATACCCATCCCTTGCCTTGCACTGACTTCAGAGGCTCTGAAATTACCCAAGTCTACATGAAATTTTACCCCTGTGAAGTCCTAGTTGTTGCAGCTTCCTTGCATGTATCAGTTACGATAAACAAGGCAGGTCACAGTAACAAACAGTCCTAAAATTCTCAGTAGCTTATACAACAAATGAGTATTTATCCTGCATGCTGTGTATCTATTATAGGTCACCTGGGGACTCTGCTTTATCCACATTAAAGGGCCCCACTGATGGAGCTTCCCCATCTTGAATATTGCCAATCACAATGATAGAGGAAAAGGTAGCCTGGAGGGACTCACACCTACAATTAAATGTTCCATCTGTCATTTTCACTCACAATTAATTGCCTCAAACACAAGGGGTTAAGAAGAGAAGCCCCCCCTCATGCTCCTAGAAGAAAGACAGCAGGAATATTACTTACTGATAACCACACATGCCTCTGTCTGCTCCACCACCACATGGGACACTAATGCTTACTTTATAGAGCTATTATAACAGCAAATCTAATGGTGGTTTAAAGTGTCTAGCATATGGTACATTTATTTTATAATATTAAATCTCCTTCCTTGCAAATAGGACTTAGTCCCTTTGAGAGTACTCAGCCCATTCATGAGAAGGGTCTTGTTTCCTGCTGACCTGGCCTGCCTGTCAGAAAATAATCCTATTGTCCTTGTTAGGCTTCTGTTCCAATCGATGGTCCCGTCTTCAGTCAAAGCATCATAAAAGGTGGGGGCTGGATTGAAATTTTTGAAGTCCTCTAAGCCCTGTGGACCAGAAACATTAAAACATGAGGAGATTATCAGTCCCTCATCCCAGACTCACAGAAGCAGAGTCTGCTTTGAACAAGATCCCAAGACCATTTGTATACTTTTACGGTTGAGAAGCACTGATACTACTGAAAAGTCCCACATGTTAATGGGCGTCATTAAAGTAGCAAAACGGACTGCTTCCTGGACTGCTTCCTAGAGTCCTGAATGGGTAGGTTTGTGTGGGGCCCAGGCTGCCACATGGTGGAGAAATTCATGGGCTGGTGGTCCAGGGATGACTGAAGAATGATGTTCAAACCTACTACCCCGCTCATGCTATCTGCTCACATCCCTCTAGTGACAGGGAGCTCACCACCTTGCAGATAGCTCAATACATTATGAGGCAGCTGTCACTGATGTCATCTAAGCCAGCCTGAGCCTCACTAACCTGAGGGTACAAAGAGGCTGACTTTAAAGCCGTGGTTCCCAAACTTATTTGGTCTACCGCCCCCTTCCCAGAAAAAATATTACTCAGCGCCCCCTGGAAATTAATTTTTTTAAAAATTTTAATAGCAATTAAACAGAAAGATATATGTATTAATGTTTCTACCTTTTTCATAAAATATAGTAAAGAAAGGTGTAAATTAGAAACATTGAAGTTTGAAATTATGAAACTATTTATTGAACTCAGAATAAAAAGGTAATACAAAAAAAGTTAAAACTAATGCACCTGTGGCCATCACCGCCCCCCTGGATCTCTGCAGCACCCACCAGGGGGTGGTAGCGCCCACTTTGGGAGTCACTGCTTTAAAGTTTAATCCCTCCATGTTTACCTGGAGGACCTCAGCATGCCTCCTCCTCAGTCTGCCTGGATTTTCCTGGATGTCCCCTGCATGTCCTACCGATAAATATGCAGATATTGCTCTATTCTCTTCTTTGCAAGAACACTGCCTTCAGCAGTTCTTGTTTATTCCAACAATGCTGTGGCCTTATTCCCCTTCCTCTTTCAGTAAAAAAATCCTGAAGATTCCTGTGGGAGGAGTGTCTCTGAGGCATCACCTGTACTTTGAAATCAGCCAGACTCTGAATCCCAGTTTGGCTCAGTTTGGTTGCAGCTGGGTCTCTTGAGAAGTTTGAACTCTTTTGGAATGTGTCAGAAACTGACTTCACACTGGTTCAAGCAAAAAGATTTCTGAGGTTTCTTTATTGGAATACACATTCCCTGGAGGAAAATGTTTATGTTTTAAAAAAGTTTCATAGTCAAATAGTTTAGGAAACATGATTAAACAGCCTTCTGTATCCTGAAGTTCTTAAAACCTTGACTATGTAATTATGCGTATCACTGTCAGGAAATTGAGGGCACATGTGTGAGGCAAATGAATCACTCCCTCAAATGTATTTGCCCACAGAAACCATTGTTGGAAAAGTACCTGCCATGACTTGTGGAAGGTGGAATTCACTTAGAGAAACACTGACTTAACTGCTGCGAATAGCCAGCATTTGAAGGAGGTGGAGGAACCTAGTGATTCGGGCAGCTGGGCGCATTTACACCCTGGCCCTGAGGAGGCCAAGCTGGTGAGCTTCTGGGTGAGGCGGGCTCCTGCACATTGGGGACAGCGCTGTGCCTGTGTGTTGATCTGGGATCATCAGGGGACTTGGTGAGAGAAACAAACTGGTTCTCCATCTAGACAAGCAGAGAGGTTGTTTCATTTTCTTTCTTGGCCAAAAAATAGTTGTTTTTCTAATTTACATGGGGGAATAAGTACTTACTGTAACATTTCAAAAAATTAAGAATGCAGTTGTACAGAAAAATTTTTTTTTTCATTTTTATCTTTTGGCTCTAGAAACTGATTTTATTCAGTACTATTGCAAAGGGGAAGGAGGCTTAAAATAGAACTTAGCTGAATTCCAAATACAGTAAAGTTATCTGTTGATTTATGTCCAATGCACAGAGTGAGGGGGTCAATGGATGGAAAGTTACTCAAAGGAAATCCCAAGGGTAGAGGTTCTTGGTAAAGACAGGCCAAAGATTTATACATCAAAGGTTGGTGATGAGGAACATGATCAGATATCAAGGTAGAGATTTTCACTAAACTTGCAGTGATATTCTTGCCACAATTGGGCAAACAGATGGAGGACAGCACCAAAGGATGAGGCCTTGTCAAAACCAGGACTCAGAGGAGCCTATCTAAAGTTTGACTATCAAGGAGAGAGGCGTTTACAATTCAAATTTTAAAGATATCATTTCTCTTTCTGCTTTTATGATTCTTTGTCTTTAACCATTGTTATTTTAATTATTATGTGTCTAAGTATGTCACTATTTGTATTCCTCTTGTTTGGGACTCTCTGTGCTTTATGGACTTGTAAGTCTATTTCTTTCACTAGATAGGGGAAGTTTTCTGTCATTATATCTTCAAATAGGTTATCAATATCTTGATTTATCACTTCTCCTTCTGGCACCCCCATATTTTGAATGTTGGTATGTTTGAAATTGTCCCAAAGGCTACTTATACTATCTTTATAAATTTGGATTATTTTTTATTTTTGCTCTTCTGATTTGGTATTTTTTCCTTCCTCAAATGCCAAATCATTCATTGGATCCTCTACTGTACTTTTGAATCCCTGTAAATTATTCTTTATTTCAGTTAGTGTATGCTTAATTTCTGACTGGTCCTTTTTAATGTCTTTGAAATTCTCACTAAGATCCTTGAAAGTCTCACTCAGTCCCTTGAAGCTCTCATTAAAATACTTGAGCAACCTTGATCCCCAGTAAGGGGCATGCAGGAGGCAGCTCATCAATGATTCTCTCTTATCATTGATGTTTCTATCTCTCTATCCCTCTCTCTTCCTCTCTGAAATCAATAAAAATATTTTTTTAAAAATACTTGAGCAACCTTATGACTATAATTTTGAATTCTGTATCCAGAAGTTTGCTTGCTTCTATTTCTTTCATTTGTGATGTGTGTTTGTTTGTCTCTGCATTTTGACTACTTTGCTATTTGTTTCTATGTATGAGGTTGAGTTGCTATGTCTCCTGGAGTTGACAGAGTGGCCTTCTGTAATAGGTGTCGTTTAGGGCCCAATAGCTCAGCCTTTCCAGTCATCTGAGCTGGGCACTCTAGTTGGACACCTGTGTGGGCTGTGTGCGCAGTCTTGTTGCAGTTGAGCCTTGATTGCTGTTAGCATCACTGGGATGAATTGAGCAGGCCAGTTGGGTATGAGGACTTGGCACTCAGGTGGAAGAGCTGCTGTGCTGGAAGCACCCCTATGGAGCAGGACTTGCTTCAGTTGGGCTTTGGTGCTCACTGAGTCTTTCCCTTGAGATTGTTACTTCTGAATATGTAGAGTTGTAATCTGGTATGGTCTGAAGCTTTGAGAAGGATGTGTATAAAATATGAATCAAAATTCCAATAGAGACAAAAGAATGGTTTTGCCCTTGTGGTTGGATACATGTAAGTTTAGCATTAAGATGTGAAATGTGCATTTAATTTTGGAAGGTGAAATATACAGGAAACAGGATCCCAATGCCCTTCGGAAGTCATTGGCACTTTACACACACACACACACACACACACACACACACACACTTGCATGGATAGGAACTGCTGGTCCCCCATCTTGAATAACTGTAATTTCACAGCCTTTACTTGAAAATGAATTGGAAAAAGAAAGCAGAGAAATCTACTCCACAATAGAACAGAGAGTTTTTAAAGTCATCCTAGTTTGTCCCCAAATTATTACCGTATAATAATTAGGTGCAAATATTCATGGTTCATTAATTTGCTTTAAAAGAACTTTCTTAGAGCTTACTCAAGATTAAAAACTCCAAGATAATATTCTAAACTAAGCCTAGTATACACAATTGACTGAAAATTAAGTAGAAATATAAGTTCAATATATACTGGCTGCCTTTTTAAAGCAAAATGTGTTCAACTAGACATGATCTATATGTTCTTTTTCCCAAACTGAACAATACACATTGAGCATCATTTTGTTTAAGTTCTGGTAGATGCATCTGTCAGCTTTTTACTCTGTTATTTTTGTGAAGTTATTTTATATCTTTGCAATCAATGGGAAAGCTTCAGCGTCCATCATCTACAGGTCACCTATGCTTTAGCTTTTATACTAATACTAGAGGCCCGGTGCACAAAAATTTGTGCACTGGGGTTGGGGGGGAAGGGGGTCCCTCAACCCAGACTGTGTCTTCTCCCAGTCTGGGACCCCTCGGGAGATAACGACCTGCTGGCTTAGGCCTGCTCCTGAGTGGCAGAGGGCAGGCCCTATCCCTAGGTGCAGCCCCTGGTCAGGCTCAGAGCAGGGCCGATTGGGGAGTTGGGGCGCAGCCGCCTGTCATACACAGAGGAGGGTGGATCGGGAGGTTGTGATGCCACCACTAGTCACGCTCAGGGTAGAGCCGATTGGGGGGTTGGGGCACACTCAAGGCAGGGTAGATGGGGAGGTTGCGGCACCACCCCCTGTCACACACAGAGCAGGGCCGATCAGGAGGTTGAGGAGCTCCCCCCTGTCACTCACAGAGTAGGGCCGATAGGGGAGCTGGGGCACTGCCCCCTGTCACACACAGAGCAGGGCAGATCAGGGGGTTGGAGCGCCGCACCCTGTCACACTCAGGGCAGGGCCGATGGGGAGGTTATGGCTCTACCCCATCACACACAGAGCAGGGCCCATGGCGGGGGGGTTGGGACGCCGCCCTCTATCACCCACAGAGCAGGGCAGATCAGGGGGTTGTGGTGCCGCACCCTGTCACACTCAGGGCAGGGACGATGGGGAGGTTATGGCTCTACCCCATCACACACAGAGCAGGGCCCGTGGGAGAAAGGGCTTAGGGTGCCACCCCGTCACACACAGAGCAGGGCACATCAGGGGGTTGGCACTACGCACCCTGTCACACTCAGGGCAGGGCCGATGGGGAGGTTATGGCTCTACCTTGTCACACACAGAGCAGGGCCCGTGGGGGGAGGGGGTTGGGGTGCCGCACCTTGTCACACACAGAGCAGGGCCGATCAGGAAGTTGGGGTGCCACACCCTGTAACTCACAGAGCAGGGCCCATCAGGGGGGGTTGGTGCTCCGTACACTGTCATGCACAGAGCAGGGTTGATCAGGGGGTTTGGGGAGCTCCCCCTCATCACACACAGAGCAGG